>NW_015629509.1:1206462-1221327 GCF_001515625.1 Sinocyclocheilus rhinocerous
AAGACCCTAATTACTGTGTTTACGAGGATACTTGCAAAGACGGGCATTTTGACACATACGAGTGTGTGTATTTAACCATTCAAGGCCAATAAAGCTGCAAAAAATGTGTGTGTGTGTGTGTCTGTGTGTATGTATATATATATATATATATATATATATATACATACACACAGACACACACACACACACATTTTTTGCAGCTTTATTGGCCTTGAATGGTTAAATACACACACTCGTATGTGTCAAAATGCCCGTCTTTGCAAGTATCCTCGTAAACACAGTAATTAGGGTCTTAAATGAAAGGAAGAAAGAAAACACATGTGTAACAGTATATTGGATCCGGGCAGCTCTTAAAGTGACAGCAGTCCAATATTCCAGCTGTATGTCATTCATGATAATCAAACAACAAAATCTCCCACTAAATCACTTTTGTAACTTTATCAGATGAAATATATATTTAATTTACACAGTGAAGAATATGCAGTGTTTTTATATATTTGATTACTTTATACAATGTATGTAGCATTTCTTATTTATTTGTTCTTCTGTAGGTTTTTTTTGTCCTATAGCTTGTAATTAGTTTCTTATTCTTAATTTATTCTTATTCTTTATTAGTTTCTTATTATTTCTCTATTTAATCACTGACTGTTTACTTGTCTTCACTGAGTGTTATGGTTTTTAAAAAAGTGTGTGTGTGTGTGTGTGTGTGTGTGTGTGTGAATGAGAGAGATTTGTATTTTCCATTGATTTTACCTGAGATGCGACTGAACCATTTTATACCAAATTTAGCATCTAACTATTTATGGAGTCTTACATAAGCGTTTAATCTTAGAGGTAAAAGGGTCTGATGGTGCTGTGGGACTGATATCAGCTATAGAGAGATTCTAGCAACCTTCTATTGTATTTATGTAGAGTGTGATAAAACACAGGCACTGAGACAAAAGCTTTCACGGGCAGAAAATTAACAGCAAATGTATGCAAATCAAACTTTAATTCATTCCCAGCTGCTAAAAGGCCAAAGCTAAGGACATAAATCAAAACTGAAACCAACAAAATGGCTTTAAACACATGCATGGATACAAAAGCAGTAAATTACCCAGGATGCTCTGTGGGAATGATGCAGTGCCCAGGGTGTCACTCGATCGCTCAACTAGAATAATGCCAGACTAGCCTTCTAACCCAACGCTCACTCTCGATATCTGTCTCTGTCTTTCCCTATGCTCTTGTTTTGGCTGTGTGGAAATCATTTGTGGTACAGAAAAAAATGCTCCATTTACAGGAATTTTTCTAGACACTTTATATAAACAGTACATTTACAAAACAGTGGCACAGCTTTTGCACTCACTATGAGTGTAATATTTTCATGTGTGTATGTGTGTGGTGTTTTGTAAGACTGATAATAACGGGATAAAGGATTAGAACATTTATCAGTGAAAAATAATCTAGTCATACTCAAGCAAGCACAGCATTCCTCTAACATTTCTCAGTGTTGTTTTGGTTGCAGTTAGGTTGTTGCAGATTTTTTTTTTTTTAAATGTTCTGAAAACCAATTAAAACAAGTATGCATTTACAAATGTAGAATTACCAAAAAGCCTTAAAAAAGAAATAGTTCCCCCAAAATAATCATATGCTAAAAATGTACTCACCCTCAGGCCAGTCCAAGGGTTTATTTCTTCATCGTAACAGATTTGGAGAATCTGCTCAACAGTGGATCCTCTGCAGTGAATGGGTGCCGTCAGAATGAGAGTCCAATCAGCTGATAAAAACATCACAATAATCCACAAGAAATCCACACAACTCCAGTCCATTAATTAATGTCTTGTGAAGTGAAAAGCTCTGAGTTTGTTAGAAACAAATCCTTTATTAATGTGTTAGAACTTGAAGCCATGACATCTGGCCAAAAGCCCATAATCCAAAATAAGGCTTTATGCACTGAAAAAGTCCGTCCCCTGTTGACCTCTAACATCGAAATCCAGTGACATATTTGTTTAGACATATTTGCTTTGGACTGTTTTTGCTTGTAAATGGTGCTTGATCTGTGCATTTTTCTCTGCTGATTCAGACGAGACGACTTTTCACTGGAGAAAGCAACATGGAACAACAGTTTGAAGTTAAAAACGTCTTAATGATAGATTTGTTACTTGCAAACACAGCTTTTCACTTCACAAGCCATTAATTGATGGACTGGAGTGGTGTGGATTACTTGTGAATTATTGTGAAGTTTTTATCAGCTGTTTCGACTCTAATTCTGACGCTGACGGCACCCATTCACTGAAGAGGTTCATCGGTGATCAAGTGACGTAATACTAAATTTCTCCAAATCTGTTCTGATGAAGAAACAAACTCATCTCCATCTTAGATGGCCTAAAGGTGAGTACATTTTTAGCAAATTTTCATTTGGGGGGGGGGACTATTTCTAAGTGTATATTTGTCTTAATATTTTACAAACAAAACAAAATGTTGTGAAAGGATTGCTATAATATCTGGAAAGGGAAAGCTGTAAGAATGTATGTAAGATGTAAGACTTTTTGACAGTAAAAACATTCCACATTCAGTTTTAGTCAGAGGTCAGAGAAATAAGATTACTGCTTGAGTCATGGAGATGAAAAATCATGTTGTCATGTTTGCCTTTGATATTTAATGTACAAGAAATCAGTTCTTGCACAGGGGCTTGTGTCACTCACGGGCCGTCCAGACAGAGTGAGATTCTGTTAAAGTGTGTGTGTGTATGTGCGTGTCTGAGAGGGAGAAAGAAAAAAGTTGGAGACAGCGTGCGCAGGAGTCTGTGTGTGTGTCTTTATCACCTGCACTTTGCAAATGAAGTTGGCTCGGCTGCATGGCTTTAGGCTTGAATCTAATTTATGAGCTCTGCAGCAACACTTGCATTAAGAATATCAGACTCACCATTTTCTGACACTCATCACACTGGCCACTGGGCACAAGAGCCAATGTCTCTAACGGCAGTGTGTCTGGGATGCTAAACTATTGGCTTAGTTAAAAGTGTGTGTGTGGCTGTGTTCGGAATATAATGTATTTCTTGCATACTGCTTACGGTGTGGTGTATATACTGTATATTGCCTACGGGTTTATTTACAAAAAAAGATTTATATCTCGCAAAGAAATAGCACGCTGTATACAATTATAAACAATTCTAGTATGCAGAATTGTAGTATGCTTATTGTAGTGCAGGAGCCCAGTTATCAACATGAAAATAAATATGTTTATTTTAGACTTTCAATCCAATTTTGTGTAAAAGAAAATACACACTGGAAATAAAAGGTCAAGTCAAGTGCATTGAATTGTGGGATATTGAAATACTAGCATACTGTTTATATATTGCATGCATACTGTGTATATATTGTATACAGCCTGCTATTTAAAAAATAGTATGTGATGTAGCATATGTGATAGTATGCAACAATAAACATCATGTTTGAACATGGTTCCCTTTCAGTCGGTCACTCTCGACGTCACGTCGGATGACCGACGAATTGGGATCTCGCTTAGAGAGACCAATCTACTTCGATTATAAACTAAACGAGCCAATGCACATTGGCATGCGATTATTGCATCCAGCTGCCGCTGATCACAGCGTGAGTATAAGTAGGCAGCAGATGCAGCCCATATTCAGCTTTTCGCTTCGGAGCAGAGCGACACTCGAAGTAGATTGGTCTCTCTAAGCGAGATCCCAATTCGTCGGTCATCCGACGTGACGTCTCCGTTCCCTCCTTCAGGGAACGAGGGTTACCATACGTAACCGAGACGTTATTTTGCATTTTTTTAAAAATCACACTTCTTGTAGTTTGATTGAATAATAAGTCAAGAAAATGGAAAATTTTTAAAAACAACTGTTTACACTAGTTTCACATCATTTATCACACTGGAAAAGGTCAAGTTGAGCACATTGCATTATAAGTTATAGTAATATTAAATACTGAAAATTTTGGTTAATAATCTCACTCAGCCATCCAGGTATTGTATGTATATAGAAAGTTTTTTTTAAATATCCTTTGCATAAAATACATATTTAAAACTCTTTATATAAGCTTCCATAAAGACTATTTTTGTACTCTATTTTTGGTATTTTTCAGATTTTAATACCTATAAAAAGGTAATTGCAAATTTTTCTGAAATTCTGTTCTCACAATTTTGAGTTTATATTGAACAAGTCAGACTTTTTTCTTGCATTTCTGAGATATAAACTCAGAATTGTGAGATATAAGCTCAGAATTATGAGAAGTTAACTGACAGTTCTGAGAAAAAAAAGTCCAAATTGCAAGATATATAATTGTGAGATATAAACTTGCAATTGCAAGAGGGGAAAAAAGGCTTGTTTCCGCCACATAATAATAATGAAAAATAAGCTATTTGTGAAAAAGCTATTTTTTATCTTACACTTTTAATTAACACGTTTTTATTTACGTTTTGTGTGTGTGTGTGTGTGTGTGTATTGAAACCACAAACGATAGCACTGTATGGTTGTCTCCATTTATGATTTGCTGACTGCATTTGGTGAGATTTCGGTAACTGTTTTAGACACAGTGTGCTTTGATAAACCTCTTTAAGAGGCGCGTTTGCCTGATTTTCCAGATTATAGGTGCTGATTGTGTGGTGTGGAATAATCTCCCTCCCGGAGCTGTCAAAACAATGCTGTTATTGACTACTGATGAAAATGAGCCCACCATCTGTGAGAGGAATTATTCCCTCACAAAAATTCACTCCAGAATCTGGAAATAAGCATCTCCAGCCAGGCGGCACATTCTGATACCCCATGCACTTCTGCCTCCATTTCATCTACACGGGGCATGGAACGAACACCTCTTTGAGCATTTTAACGTAATCTACTGATAGGTGGCGGGAAACACGGTGAAGGAGGAGCATAATGGATAAGAGCTGGAAAAGAGGTGGATGAAAGATAGATAGAGGGAAAGAGAGAAGTGGCCGGTGGGACTGATGGTAAAGTAATGGCTCTCACGATGTGATGTTCCACTAGCAAAAGCAGCAGTGACACTCTTAATACAGCCATCAATCAAAAGCAACGGCACATTGTAAGGTCAAAATCTCCTCTGCTCATAGCATAACAGAGATGAACCGACAGAACATCATCGTTTGAGTCACGATTGCTCTTATGGCACGTCTCAAAAAGCATATAAAATAGTGAAGACCAAATAAAAGAAATAATAGAATAAAATGGTGCATTAAAAAAACTACAGTATACACTACTGTTCAAATATTTGGGGTCATTAACTCTTTACCTGCTAGCATTTAAAAAAATAAAGTTGATCATCTTCACAATTTTTTTTTTTTTTTGCATAATTTTTTTTAAACAACATTTGAAGTTAAAAATAGCCAAATTAATAAAACTTTTTGAACAAAAAGCTGAGAAAATTGCGTTTTTGTCAAAGACAATGTCTGGATCGGATTTAAATTGATGATCTAAACATAGATGGAGTAGATCTCTTCCATCAACACTCCCAAAGCTTGCGTTAAGCAGTTTTGATTCATATGCTATTTACTGTTTGATGATTATGTTTGATGCATGATTTTACATATGCATATGCCTACCCTAGTGAAAAAGTAATATATTTAAAATGCATTTACTTCATTCTAAGTATAGTTCAAATCTATTAACATATTTGCTGACATGTTGCTCGAGACTGATATAAAAATTATAATTAAACTTTATTTGGACTACTACTTGTGCACAATGCGCATTTCTTAATATTAAGCCTAAAATGTGTTTTAATGTCACTATTGATGAGGACTGTATAATCTTTGAATAATATAAGTCTTTAAATGCAAGATATTTAAAGTGTACCTGAAGTATACTTGCAATAGTTCCACTTAAACACAATCATATATACTTCGGTATATCTTTAGTTGGACCTCAGCACTACTACTCAGCACAATTAAAGTGCATTAAGTACAAAATTAGTCGTTCCAATTTAGCCAACATTAAGTATACCAGTTTAGTATACCAAAAGTACAATATTGCAGGGTATTTTAGGGTATTAAGCTCATAAATATGTAAATGCATTTGTATACTTAGCATTAAATAAATGTATTTCAAATACATTTTAGTATATTTATTTTTCGCTAGGATACATATGCAATCACTTGTTTCTGCTGCTTCTTCACTTTGTTTTCATCCATTTTGAAGCTTGTTTCCGCCAACAGAATTAAAAATAATAAACTGACTTTTCTCAGATTTTTTACATCTCACAATTCTGACTTTTTTATTTAAAATTGCAAGATATAAAGTCACAATTACAAGTCAGAGTTGCAAGATGTAAACTTGCAGTTGCAATATAGTCAGAATTGCAGCAGTATAAATACTCACAATTGCGAGTTTATAATGCATCTCACAATTCTGACTTTGTTTCTCATAATTGTGAGATATAAACTCGCAATTGCAAGTTATAAAGTCTAATTCTGAGGAAAAAGGTCAGCTTACTATTCTGATATTTTATTACAATTGTTCATATCACACAATTCTGACGTTATAACTCACAGTTCACCCTTCACCAGGAGTTTAATTGACAGGTGATCTGACCAGTATTGACATCTTTCCGCAGTTGAAACAAGATACCCTCTGATGCTCATTCATGTTTATTTTGTGCTATAACTAGTAATGAGGAAGAGATGATCAGTTCACATGCCGCTTGAACTGAGGCGCTACAGCAATCTGTCACGACTCATTAAAGAGCCACAAAATGGTATTTATTGTTTGAATTTCTTAAAAATGACTAAATTTGAAAGCTGAGACTTTGTTTCATACCGTGGTGAAGAGTAGATTATTGTGTTCGTTTTCAATTGAATCTCCTTGTTTGATACATTCCTTGTTGTTTTTTTGTTGGTCACTGTGACGAGAGGGGCGGGGCCGAGAGCCGTGGGAACGGAGCGAGGCCGGTGGAGTAATTGCTACTGCGCGACACCTGCGCCACTCACCGGTCTCGAGTCTCACGGAGGAGCTCCGGAAGGATAAAAAGGAGGAGGGACGACAGTGAAAGACGAGAGAGGACCAGGCCTGGAGTTTATTTTGTGTTTTGGTTTCGTTTGTGCGCGACAGTCGTCCGCGAGGGGCTGTCGCGCTATTTTGTGTTTATTTTATTATTAAAGATGTCATTGAGTGTTCGCCGGTTCCCGCCTCCTTCTTCCCGACCTACGAACGTTACAGTCACAAAGCCCCCAGTGGTTTCAGGCTTTATTAAAACAAAACAAAACAAAAAACATATCTGCGCTTATTAGCTGAGGATCAGAGACGCAGACCTGACATCAGTTCTGATAAACAGATGATCCGAGTCATCGTGCATCTGTATCTGGATGAGGTAACTTCTGGGACCTGCTGTCAAACATAAGCTGGGATGAAATATCATCATACCTGGGAAATAAGCATGATCTAACTCTTAGGGTGTAGCAGAGAGGGATCTGTCCCTGCTATATTGTCAGCCAAGTCTGACCTTTGCTGCATCAATATTACCAAATATCAGCATGGCGATTGTTGCTAGGGCGATGAGACTGACCCGCCTCCTTCTGCTTTAATGAGGCGCTGGAAATTTCACCGCTAGAATTAATCAGCCTGCCTCAATGACACGCATAGCTAACACACAGATGAATCCCACAAAACATGACAAGAACATTTCCATCTCACATTTCAGCATAAAATCAAAAGAAGGAAAGGGAAATTATGCCTATTTTTAAGGAAATTAATATTTTTTTAACATTAATTTTATGACGATTGATTACTTGATTGTAGTATTTGTTTTACTACCTTTATGCCATTTACCCTGATTTAAATATTTTGTGCCCATTTATTTATTTATTGTTTGTTTGTAGTATTTGTTTCACTGCCTTTATGCCATTTACTCTGATTTAAATGTTTTGTCCCCTATTTATTTATTGTTTGTTTATTTGTTTGTTTGTAGTATTTGTTTCTTTGCCTTTGTCATTTACCCTGATTACCCTAATATTTCTTTCTTTCTTTCTTTCTTTCTTTCTTTCTTTCTTTCTTTCTTTCTTTCTTTCTTTCTTTCTTTCTTTCTTTCTTTCTTTCTTTCTTTCTTTCTTTCTTTCTTTCTTTCTTTCTTTCTTTCTTTCTTTCTTTCTTTCTTTCTTTCTTTCTTTCTTTCTTTCTTTCTTTCTTTCACTGCCTTTGTGCCATTTAACCTGGTTTAAATATTGCCTTTTCCATTGCTACTTTATTTCTTTGTTTGTTACACTGATTTAATTACATTTATTGTTAGGGATGCACTAATATTAATTAATTCATTAATATTAGTGCATCCCTAACAATAAATGTAATTAAATCAGTGTAACAAACAAAGAAATAAAGTAGCAATGGAAAAGGGAATTCCATCCCATCATTATAATGCACAATATAAAAATGTGATCTTCATTTTTACATTACATTATTCATGGTTAAATTATTGTGAGTGTTAGATGACTGTTAAGGTCACCCAAGTTAAAAATAGGGGAAATGTACACTCTAAAAAATGCTGAGTTGTTTCAACCCAACTTTGGGTCAAATATGGACTAACCCAACCTTTGTTTTAAAATTTTAATGTAAAAATTTAACCCAACAGTTGGGTTAGTCCATATTTGACCCAAAGTTGGGTTGAAACAACCAAGCATTTTTTAGGCCTTTGTGCCATTTAACCTGGTTTAAATATTGCCTTTTCCATTGCTACTTTATTTCTTTGTTTGTTACACTGATTTAATTACATTTATTGTTAGGGATGCACTAATATTAATTAATTCATTAATATTAGTGCATCCCTAACAATAAATGTAATTAAATCAGTGTAACAAACAAAGAAATAAAGTAGCAATGGAAAAGGGAATTCCATCCCATCATTATAATGCACAATATAAAAATGTGATCTTCATTTTTACATTACATTATTCATGGTTAAATTATTGTGAGTGTTAGATTACTGTTAAGGTCACCCAAGTTAAAAATAGGGGAAATGTACACTCTAAAAAATGCTGAGTTGTTTCAACCCAACTTTGGGTCAAATATGGACTAACCCAACCTTTGTTTTAAAATTTTAATGTAAAAATTTAACCCAACAGTTGGGTTAGTCCATATTTGACCCAAAGTTGGGTTGAAACAACCAAGCATTTTTTAGAGTGTAATATTGTGCATCATCACTAATAATTGTATCACAATAACTTTATTTTGTTGTCGTATCAAGATGATCATTCAGCTTGTACTTTTCCATAAACACAGACATACAGTGGTATACTGTTTACCAGCAAATTTTCCCAAAGCTGAAATTTTCCTGCAGTTGACCTTAATTGCAAAGCATAAATCCCCCAGCATGCACTTGATTTACATCTATGTGCCTCCTTTTTCATATCTCCTCCTGACAGAGATGGAAACAGTTCAATTTGTTTCTCAATGTCACTCACGCAATCAATCTCCGTTGTCAATCAAACTGTAGAAAGCTACCTGTGAGCGTGTGACAAATGTTTATGATTTTTACACAGTAACGGAAATAGAGATGAGGTCAAATTGCTCAGCTAGTGATTGACAGCTCCTGTATCAGTGCCTCTTCTCATGTGTTAGAGCGATGGCGGCTGATTCATCTCACTCACACTGCACCTCAGAGCTGATGTGATCAGCGTCACAGGGAACTGTGGCTGTGACTCACAGGGCTAAAGGTCTGTTATCCTGAATCCCCTGCTGATTGCCTGGAACCAAAGTCATCACTAAATGACGCAAATCATCAAGCATAAACACTGAGATGGCAATAAGACTCAAATATCAGCATGCTTCAGTCATTCTGCTCATCAGAAATAACAGCACTCCAATAAAATCCACCAGACGTCCATGAAATAGTAAATCACCTCATGCTGAGAAACAGGAGAGGAACATTGCTATTAAACATTTACACTTAGTTTCAATGGAGTTAGTGATCATTAATCGACCTTTGAAGCAGAAATGATGCCAGTGATATATCGCATTAAATTATGCAAGCTGATCAGATGAATAAATATTTTAAAAAAGCTAATGATGATAGATTTTTGACAGCTGTGTAAGATATTATAGTTTGATTTTCTTTCTGGCTCTTGCACAAATTACAGTTTTCCACATTGCTAAGACACTAAACCCCATTCTCTGAACCAAATTCTCAATAGCCTAAACCAATTTGTCAAATATATCACTCTTTCTGCAAAACCTTAAACAAGTTCAGGCAGTTTAGACAACACTTAGTAACACCCTGACAACCACCTAGAATATCTTAGCAACCACATAGTAACACCCTGACAACCACCCATAACACCTTAGAAACTGCATACTGTAGCAACACCTTGACAACCACCCACAATACCTTAGCAATTGCATAGCATCACCTGATAACTACATAGAAGACCATAGCAACACCTTGACAACTGCACAGAACACCTTAGCAATCACATAGCAACACTCTAACAGCTGTCCAGAACTCCTTAGCAACCTCATATTGTAGCAAAATCTTGACAACTACTCACAACACCTTAGCAACTGCATAGCATCACCCTGACAACCACCACAACACTTTAACAACAATCCAGAACACTTTATAAACTGCATAGTAACACCCTGACAACCACCCACAACAACTTAGCAACTGCATACTGTAGCAACACCTTGACAACCACCCACAACACCTTAGAAATTGCATAGCATCACCTGAAACCACATAGAAGACCATAGCAACACATTGACAAATGTCCAGAACATCTTAGCAACTGCTTAGCAACACCTTGACAACCACCCACATCACCTTAGCAACCACATATTGTAGCAACATCTTGACAACTACTCACAACACCTTAGGAACTGCATAGCATCACCCTGACAACCACCAAAACACTTTAACAACAATCCAGAACACCTTAGAAACTGCATAGCAACACCCTGACAACCACACACAACACCTTAGCAACTGCATACAGTAGCAACACCCTGACAACCACCCACAACACCATAGCAACTGCATACTGTAGCAACACCTTGACAACCACCCACAACACCTTAGCAATTGCATAGCATCACCTGAAACCACATGGAAGATCATAGCATCACCTTCACAAACGCCCAGAACATCTTAGCAACTGCTTAGCAACACCTTGACAACCACCAACATCACCTTAGGAACTCCATAGCATCTCCCTGACAACCACCGCAACACTTTAACAACAAACCAGAACACCTTAGCAACTTCATAGTAACACCCTGACAACCACCCATAGCATCACCTACAACACCTTAGCAAACACATATTGTAGCAACATCTTGACAACTACTCGCAACACCTTAGCAACTGCATAACATCACCCTGACGAACACCTAGAACACCTTAGCAACCACCCACAACACCTGACATCTTAGCAACACCCTGACAACTGAAATCTGTTGCGACCACAGTTGCTTTTGGGAAATGCACCCCAGAAAACAACTGAATAGCAACACCCTGACAATCAGTCTCAATAGCTTAGCATTGTGGTAGTGTGCTTTGCTTACATTTTCTTCAGCTGTATGGCTGCTATTTAAAGTAGCAGTATTTGTGTTTGTGACACTGTACAGCAGAATCTTGTTCAGTTTGTCCGTGTTCCAGGTGAGCAGCTGTGCTGAGATGTGAAACAGGATTGCGTAACACTCAGCCGTGTAAAGATGGCTTGCACATTGACCTTTTGCTTTTTTCACATGGTTCTGAGTGAATGTGGGTGGGACGGTGGAGACAGAGAGGCATTTCTAAATGTGACTGTGCTCTATGATGCGGGGACGGCTCCCACACCATCGCTGGGGAATACAGACGCTTCCATCTCCACGCAGGCGGGTGGGTGTGATGTAGTTAGTGGGACAGGGGACCCGAGGATGCCAGTATCCAGAGAGTGTACTCTACCAACAGCCTGTAAAACACACACTAAAAAGACAGTAAATGCCAACTTACACAGTCAACCAGTACTTGTGAAAAACACACACACCACGCACCTCTCAAATTAGCAGGGACAGAACAAACAAAGTAACCGAGCAGAAAAACAAAGGGGAAGAAAGGAACTTGTGGCTCTTTGTCTTTTTGCCAAATGTTTTCTGTCAAAGACTTGGATGCTGCATTATATGTGCTAAGAACTGTGATTTATTAAACATTTATGGGTTTAGAGAGACATAATAAGCTTTGCTCCAAAAACCTAGTAAGCTGTCTCCCCTCCTACATAGGCAGCTACCTTCTATGCTGTACAAAAGTAACAGTAGTATTCTACTTAGGGTGTTTTGACTCACAATTAGTGTCAACAGAGCTTAACGTAACCATGTTGCCAAAATAAAACTATATTGCACTAATATAAGTAATACGTATTGCTTATTAGTGCAATGTGGTTAATAAATATTTAATCAATATTTAACCGCACTATATTTTTATATCAATATTTTCCGGTATTGAATGAAATATATATTTTTATTTAATTATAAATTATATAATATAATGCAGATCAGCTTATATCCAATTAAATTCACATCCATCACACATCCATCCATTTTTCAATTCCATTCATCCATTTTTTTTTCATTTAATCCATTCCATCTATTTGTCTATTTTTCAATTCCATCTATCGATCCATCCATCAACCATCCATCCAATTTCAATTCCATCCATCCATCCATTTTTCATTTCCATCCATCCATCCATTTTTCATTTCCATCCATTCATCCATTTTTGAATTCCATTTATCCATCCATCCATTCGTCTATCCATTTTTCAGTTCCATCCATCTATCTATCCATCCATCCATCAGTCATCCATCCATTTTTCAATTCCATCCATCCATTAATTTTTCAATTTCACCCATCCATTCATCTATTTTTCAGTTCCATCCATCTATCCATCCATTTTCAATTCCATCCATCCATCCATTCATCCGTTTTTTAGTTCCATCCATCCATCCATCCATTTTTCAATTCCATCCATCCATCCATCCGTTTTTTTATTGTTATATTTTTCATTATAATTTACAGTTGATTTAAATCTTTGTGTGTGTGTATATAGTTAACAAAAATATATAATTACATCAAAATATTGTTATACTGTATATATAATTAATATATTATTAGATGTATTTATGTATATATTTTCATTAAATATTTAAAATTTAAGCAGTCTTTCTGCCGGGTTATTTTGTTTATTATGTTCCTGCTAATTTGAGATGTGCATGGTATATCTGTTTATAAACCATAACTACATATAACTATAATTTAACAATAATTTATGACTCACCTTGTCTGCCATATTGAATGAATGTTTTCACTGAGCTCACCTATTGAAGGTAATTTAACCTCTAAACAGAATAAAACAAAACAAATAATTACTGTTGGCTTAACATATCAAGCACATCATGCCGTTTGTGGCCAGAATGCGCTGCAAACTGAACCAGACTTTCAGCCAGTATTCAAAAGCCAGACTACACGAGACTAAAAGAGACATTCAGATTGCATCACTGTCTGGATTCTCTGCTATCTGTGCTTTCAAACTAGACTGAACTCACACCTTTACATTATCAATAATAGAGTGAAATGGAAAAGGATCCTTGTCGTGATATATTCTGATATAAAGATAGTAAAGAGCAGAGTGGGAGAGAGTGATTTAGCCAGAAATAAAGAGAGAGAGGGAGTGATATATCCTGAAATAAAGAGGACGGAGGGAGTGAGATATCTTAAAATAAAAAGAGAGAGGAAGGAATATATCTCAAACTAAAACAACCCAGTCATTTGCGCTATAAAAACATTGATCATTAAGCTCTGCCAGGTAATTTGACGAGAATGGCTTTCTAAAGTCAGCCTTTCTCTCAGACAGACGGAGCGTGAGGGAGGAGTAGACCGATTGTTAATGATGAAGGGGAAATTTGTGTCTGTGTGTCTGCTGTGAAATCAGTTTTAACCACAGAGATATGATGATGTTTGTCTTTGGGTGCATGTCTCTGCTAATGGAGGGAGCACTGAACTGCCCTGAGGATGGACAGTTTTGTGGAGTGTTTTTAGAGATAAAAACGTAAATAAAATTAAATCATAAAAAAGACAACTTTCACAGGAAATCAGCCAGAAGTCAGTGTTCCTTGCAAAGGAAATCTTTGTGAAAAAACAAACAAACCATGATGAAAAACCATGCATGTTACCCTGAATAGTCAGTTGGAGATCCATCAGTTGATCACATCATCTTTTTGTCAATTCCACCCATCCATCCTTTCATCACACATCTATCACACCATCCATTTTTCAATCAATTAATCCATCTATCCATCCATTTGTCAGTTCCATCTATCTGTCCATCACATTATCCATTTTTCAATTTCATCCATCCATCCATTTTTTAATTCCATCCATTCATTTTTCAATTCCATCCATCCATTGTTTGTGTGTCTGAAAAGTGTATGTATGTGTATATATACTTGCATGTATGTTTATAAATATATGGGTACATGTATACTTTAGTTTATTTTAGTCCACTTTTAAAAACAATAAAGTGCAAGTACAAGTCTGTGTGTGTTTAAGAGAATCAAACTCATCAATTACAATATGTAGGTTCTTGCGGTCGGGACGTCTCTCCAGAGAATCTGAAGGCACTCAGTCTAATAAACCAGAGACTAGACATTTGGCTTGCAGGCTAGATTGTCTGGGCTGTACCTTACATCAAAGTCCAGCCATTGATGGTGTGTGTGTGTGTGTGTGTGTGTGTGTGTGTGCGCGCGTTTTTGTGACAAATGAGGACATAAATTTGTATAATGACAAGGGTATGAAATAGGTATTACAAGGAGAAGGTGACTTTTTAGGACATTACCCCATGTCCCCACTTTTCAAAACGCATATAAATCACACAGAATGGAGTG
>NW_015629509.1:1221419-1229783 GCF_001515625.1 Sinocyclocheilus rhinocerous
GTGTGTGTGTGTGTGTGTCTGTGTGTGTGTGTGTGTGTGTGTGTGTGTGTGTGTGTGTGTGCGCGCGTTTTTGTGACAAATAAGGACATAAATTTGTATAATACAAGGGTATGACATAGGTATTACAAGGAGAAGGTGACTTTTTAGGACATTACCCCATGTCCCCACTTTTCAAAACGCATATAATTCACACAGAATGGAGTGTATTGAAAATCTGAAATAGCACAAAGTTTCCTGTGAGGGGTAGGTTTAGGGGTAGGGTTGGTGTAGGGCAATAGAATATGCGGTCTGTACAGTAGAAAAACCATTACGCCTATGGGATGTCCCCACTTTTCACAATAACAAACCTGTGTGTGTGTGTGTGTGTGTGTGTGTGTGTATACTCACTAAAAATGTCTAAAACGAAAATGTCACTCTTTGTTTTACTCTGATTACTCTTTATTTTAAGACAAACTGCAGTTGGGGAATAGGGATGTCAATTACACAATCCAAAACTGCAGCATTTCTGCCATCAAATCATGTTGGAATAATCATATTTATGAGATGAGAGCACATGAACACCATCACAATATTATAATTTTCTTTGAGCGCCAGCTAAAGTGTAATGGTGGAAGTGTTATTGGTTAAACAAAGTTTTAATTATGGATTTTGGCCGTCAAGTTAAGTTTGTACATGTTTTATGGGCTGTTGATGAAGAATCTATCAGAAAATACAAGTCATAAAGTCAGTTTATGTGGCAACACTACATTTCCCATCATGCAGTGTAGAAAATGCACCAATTGCGCATCTAAATAACATATTTTGTTCTTTATTTAGAGGGTTTATGTAAAAACCATTCTGTCTGTGCTACAAACAAAATCATTTTCATTTTCATCATTTTCAAAATCAGTCATTTCTGTTTTGAAGGCAGTTTGTCAAAAAAAACATTTTGACCGGTAAAGCTGTTGTTATTGTCGTTTGTAAGTATCATTGGTCATTCGCTATGGCTTGTGACCCTTCCTTTGCAGAAGCTCATGCTGTGGCAATTCATTACCATTTCTGGTGGTTTCAGGACGCCCTGATATCTGAACATTTGGCCTCTCTTGTGCTGCTCAAAAGTATGTCATCACAGAACTGTGAATGATTCACATTGAAAACACAGATGGTGCTTGCTGGGTCTTTTTTTTCTGCTTCCCAACAACACACAGTCCAAGTCTCCTTATATGACTGTGATATTTTTCGTCAGTGCCAGCAAAAGTACCAAACAACACATTTCCAGTGCCAGTTTTGACCGGTTTTGGGACGGTGTGCGCAGTGTACGGGCCAGAAAGGAACTGCTATTTCAGAGCTGCACTGAATATATGAGAGGAAGCGGCAAGATAAATCAAGACACTACTCCATCCTCTTTCCCAGTGAAAATTCCCTTTCTAACGCCAGAGATACGTGGGTTAGCCACAATAAAATTGTGAATTTTATTTTTTTAAATTGTATTCTTTTAAATTATAATGTATAATTCTGTATATTTTAAAATATATGTATAATATTTTATATGAGATATTATGTAATTATATATACTATTAAATTATTTATTAATTAAATTTAAATGAAAATAAATTATATTTTTATTATTTATATTTATATTTAATATGTGTGCAACTGGGTCAAATTTATATGTTTTAAATATATTTTATTAAATTTATATGGGTTAATATTAATATTATTTTTCGCTGTCTGTGTGGCTTTGGTTACAACAACTGAAAAGAAATTGTTGCAGAGAGGGAGAGAGTCATTCTGATGAAAGATTGCAAAAACTTTATTTTTCTTTATAATAATGTTTACTCATAAATTGGGGAAGTTCTCTCCGATTAAACATGAATCAGCTGAGTGATTGGGCTCTATACCTCCTGCTGTCCGGCAGTCTGTGATGTTCTCTAATGGGACGCACCGCTGCTCTTCTGCTCGATAGAACAACTGCTGAGACACCAGGCTCTCGCTGGAGATCGATGCAAGCTGGACTATTCTGCTCACACAGGACTTTACATCCCATCTAACTTCGAGGATGTGTTCCAATCTGATAAAGTGGCACATTTTATCAGAATCCACAAAGAGAGGATGATTATTTTGCTCTGCGACTGAGAGATAAACTTTAGATGGACGCTAATGTTGGCTATCCACTCCAGAGAGACTCTCATAATCACATAAAACAATTAGCGATAACCAGCCCGTCTTATCAATGTGTTACCGAACAACCCTCTCAGCATCGGACGCTGTTATACGATACGAGAGCAATATCAGACCATACATTTGCTGTTGCGATTTCCCCTGTGTCGCATCCTGACGTATACTGTATATCTGTACTGAAATCAAAGACAGTTGACAAAACCTAATATTGATTTCACTTCTCCACTTTTCAGGACAGAACAATATATTTGCTATATTTGGAGTGAAATGCTACTCCTTACAAAGTAGTATATACTGTGTAATGGCTATAATAAAAAAGTAGTACCAGTATGTGAAATAGTGCACTATATTTACCTGTAAATGTTTAAAATAATTGTATGCTATATATTGTCACATAATCTCATTCCATTGCATGCTCAATTTAGCAAGTGGCATCACAGATTTTGCATTTTCAATTGGGGAAAACATGCTTATTTTATTTTATTTTATTTTATTTTATTTTATTTTTTATTTTTTTATTTTATTTATTTATTTATTTTTCCACAGGGAACAATGTCTTTATTTTAACGGGATAATTCACCCAAAAATGAAAATCCTGTCATTAATTGTAATTACTCACCCTTATGTTGTTCCAAACCCATTAGACCTTTGTAACACAAATGAAGATATTTTTGATGAAATCCAAGAGCTTTCTGATTCTGACCCTGCATAGACAGCAATGCAGCTGCCAAGTTCAAGGCCCAGAAAGGTAGTAAGGGCAACATTAAAATGGTCCATGTGACATCAGTGGTTCAATCGTAATTTTATGAAGCTATGAGAAAACAAAAATAATGACTTTATTCAACAATTCCTCTCCTCCGCGTCACCCTAGCGCCATTATGGAGAGCACGCGTGATGCTGCTGATGTAGAACACGCATGCATCGTGAATGATACTCTCCATAATGGTGCTAGGGTGACACGGAAGAGAAGAAATTGTTGAATAAAGTCATTATTTTTGTTTTCTTTGTGGACAAACAGTATACTCGTAGCTTTGTAAAATTACAGTTGAACTATTTTAACAATTTCCTTACTGCGTTTCTGTGCCTTGAACGTGGTAGGACCCGGGCTGTGTATGGAGGGTCAGAAAGCTCTTGGATTTCATCAAAAATATCTTAATTTGTGTTCCAAAGATGAACAAAGGTCTTACAGGTTTGGAACGACATGAGGGTGAGTAATTAATTTTTGGGTGGTTTAACAAGTGGCGTCCAGTAGTCATATTGGAAATCAACATTTTAATTTAATTTAATTTAAAGGGGTCATATGATGCTGCTAAAAAGAACATTATTTTGTGTATTTGGTGTAATGAAATGTGTTTATGCGGTTTAAGGTTAAAAAAACACATTATTTTCCACATACTGTACATTATTGTTTCTCCTCTATGCCCCGCCTTTCTGAAACGCGTCGATTTTTACAAACCTCATTGGTCTGAAAAGCGAGGTATGCTCTGATTGGCCAGCTATCCAGAGCGTTGTGATTGGCCGAATACCTCAAGCGTGAGACGGAAATGTTACGCCCCTCACATACCGTGTCCGGCCGGAGCGACGAGACATAAACATTAAAACCCATTACAAACGAGGCATTTGTTTTGTGGTCCAAAGATGAACAAAGGTCTTACAGGTTTGGAACGACATGAGGGTGAGTAATTAATTTTTGGGTGGTTTAACAAGTGGCGTCCAGTAGTCATATTGGAAATCAACATTTTAATTTAATTTAATTTAAAGGGGTCATATGATGCTGCTAAAAAGAACATTATTTAAAATTGAAATCGCATCATATGACCCCTTTAATTTAATTTCATTTCAATTTCAATTTCAATTTCAATTTCATTTTCATTTTCATTTTCATTTTCATTTTCATTTTCATTTAGTTTCATGCATAGAATTATGCCTGCATTTTAACAAGTGGTGTCCAGTAATCATATTGGAAATAAACATGCTGACTTTTATTTCATTTCAATTTCATTTCATTTCCAGCATGGAATAATGTCTGCATTTTTGCTTACTGTTTTTAAAGAATATATATTTGGCAATACGAAGTGTTTACAGATATTGCATGTTCAATTTAGCAAGTGGGATCCAGTAGTCATACTTGAAATTAACATGCTTATTTTTCTTTTCTTTTCTTTTCTTTTTTTATTGTATTTTAGTTTATTTTAGTTTAGTTGTATTTATTTAGTTTATTATATTTTAAATATAAATATTTTTTTATCTACAAGTTCAAAGAAAGAGATTTTTAAAATCAGCTGCTATTACTTCAGGTTTATTCATCACACTGGAAATGGAAGCGCATTGCATTGTGGGATACAGTAGTAGGCTACTGTGTATATGTAATGTGCTTTAGTTGTGTATCGCATTATATGGCAAAAACACAAAAAATTGCCATACATTGCACAATAAACACTGCAAACCTCACAAATATAGTACAAGCAGTATGCAATTCTGATCATAGGTTATGTTCAAAATACTACCATACTATACTGTTCCTGCAGTATATACTGTAGTATGCATACTGTTTTCTGAATGCATTAAATACCAACATGAACTACAAAATGTGCAATTTACAAGACATTTTTACACAGAAAAATTGAATTTATATTTGAAAGATGATAACCATTGGTATTTTAGTATTACATATATATACCATATATTACATGTACACATTTTGAATTAGCTTTAATTTTTTGATTTTATTTTTATTTTTAGTATTTATTTGTCCGTTTGTCATTTTGATTATATTTATTTTAATATTTCTGTTTATCTTTAATTGATTTCATATTTTAGTTTTAGAACTTCAGCTTATTTTTTTTAGCTTAACATTAACATTTCTATTTTTGGTTTTTCATCTATTATTTACATTTTAATTATATTTATATTTAAATTATATATTAATTAAAATGATTGAATATTTTAATATGTTTTAATTACACCACTGATAATAACTGGATGTCACTTATCAACATAATGCCTGCAGTTCCACTTACTATTTTTAAAGAATAGTTGGCAGTCTTTATTCAGGGTCGTTACCGCCATATACACTGCGAGAGACACTCAAATGAGCAGGTTAATGATCTGGACTGGAGGATAAGGCTGGCTTTGCTCTTTGTGTGGGCCGACGGTGGCAAGATTTCAGCGGTTTGACTGTAAAATTACCTGGGGAAACAGTACATGAACAAACTCGACCTTAAAGAAGCGGAAGCTGGACAGGACGCATCTTACTGCGTGGGAAAAGAAATCCCACAGTTCTCCAGGAGGAATGATGAGTTAAACTGTTTGAAGTTAGGCAGAGATACAGCCGATTGGCTCGGTGAAAGGATTCTCTCCATCTGGTTCAGCGATGAAGCCAAAAGCAGCTCTGTCAGATGAAGAGATGAAAGCTTATTATTTTTGATAGATGGTTCGCGTTTAAAGCCTCCGGGATAACATGACCAGCCTGAAAGGGTCGTCAATAGGTCTTGTAAAGTACTAGTGGCCATTGCAGATCATCTGTGAGCCTGAAAGAGCTCATGAGTGCACTTTGTCTAGTGTGAGAGCAGCATCAAATAGGGTTTTTCGCCTGGTCTGATCACATCTGCTACAGTTTCCGCCCTGCTCTTTCCGACAAATAAACTGAGCCAAGATTTGATGGAGCATTTTGCCCCGAAACGACTAACGAGGGCCATTCAGAATTGAAGAATCATCTCCATTTCGGTTCATGAATGTGATTGTGAATATCCAACAAGATGCTGAATTGGAATTTAATTTGGAAATACATGAAGAGGATTTTACCAAATTAAAATTCAATGAAGTACAACAGTCATACAACAGAGACTTTTTTTCTTGGAGGTCACCAGGACACTTTACGGTTGTTCACTATTGGACAACTACTGCTGGATACACATGTTTGATAGATTTGCCAAAATCATATCACAAATGATGTACTGTATATTGCTTTTGTGGCTATACAAATTGTTTATGTGTGTGTGTGTGTGTGTGTGTGCATTTATTTATTTATTTATTTGTGTTTTAAAGATATTTATAGATATTTTTGACAAATATTTATGTGTGAATTTCTATGTGACTACAAAATTATCACACACACACAAACACACACTCACACAAATAAATAATAAATTATATAAATTATATAATTATTGTCAGATTATATTATATTTTATTATGTTATGTTATGTTATATTATATAATAATTGCTTTTGTGGCTATACAAATTGCTTTTATATGTGTGTATGTGTGTGTGTGCATTTATTTATTTATTTATTTGTGTTTTAAAGATATTTATAGATATTTTTGACAAATATTTATGTGTGAATTTCTATGTGACTACAAAATTATCACACACACACAAACACACACTCACACAAATTATAAATAAATTATATAAATTATATAATTATTGTCAGATTATATTATATTTTATTATGTTATGTTATGTTATATTATATAATAATTTCTTTATTATATTATATTATATTATATTATATTATGTCCTTGATATATACAGTGGTGGCCAAAATTATTGACCTACCTGCAAAACAAAAATCTCACTGGATTATTACAATTAATGGCAAAATGAATGTTTGGAAATGTAAACTGATATTTCCTACTGACACTATAGGTACAATATATACTGTGTGTGTATATATATATATATATATATATATAGTTACAATATATTATGATATATCATTAATGCATATTTTGTTGTTATTATATATATTATATTAAAAAGATTTATATTTAATAATATACATATACTGTATATTTACAAATATTTATGTGTGAATATTTCTATAGCATACACATATGTATTATTAATGTTACATTTAATGAAAATTATCTGTGTATATTAATTTGTAACAACTATAATTCTACTTCCTGAAATTCTGTTTGCTGAATCAATTCAAATTCGATTCAAATTCAGCAGTTCACTCACTTCTAAATGGCACTCAGTCCTGCAAGCTACAATATATTACATGCAACATTTCTGTTGCTACTATCTTTTATCTTGCCGTCTATAAAGACCCGAGTTGTATTTTCAATTTCCCATCAATCCCGACTGCAGTCTCCATTTTCCTGCCTCCATATGTCAAATGAGAGTCAGGCTAGTCCTTCTCTCAATGAGAAACACAACATGCCATTCTTATCTCTGTGGCAACATATCAAGCAGATTCCAGGCCTGCAGGACTGTGTTTCCGTCAGCTTAGATCTCCGCCGTTCTCAGGTTCAAGATCCGATAGTGAAATATCTAACACAATTGAGGATATTTCATCCGGTTTGTGGCAAAAGAACTAGGGGAAATTATATTTCATTGCTTTTGAGTTATTTGAAAGATACGCACATTGTTCTTTGGCTGACCTGAATGTTCGTCTTTGGTTGAACAGAAGCATCGGGCCGGGTCGTCAGGCAGACCAACCTGGTCATCTCAGAGAGCTGGATTCTGATTGGATGACGGGGTGGATGCAGGTGAATGATTGGCCGGAGCGTGTTGATGAAAGAAGCACTGCAGCCACGTGATTTATGCAGGGATTATCTCTATCTGTCACAGCCTTATGTGGAAAACTAATCGCACGTGTGGATATCGATCCCGTCACCTTTCCTCTGGGAGACGTGGAGGACAGACAGGCGGTCTGTTACCCTCATGTGCGGTGAATTCATCATCAATGAGTCTCTTTATGATGATGTCCTTACAAAGAATCCACCATGACTACTAGAGTTTATGACAAAACACCATAACTGCTACTAGGATTTTGATAGTTGATTGTCAAATTTCCGATTTTTAAAAAGGACCATGTTTACCAATGTGCAAATCGAAACACACCCACAAATACGTATGTAAATTTAAAATATACAGTGGGTACGGAAAGTATTCAGACCCCCTTAAATTTTTCACTCTTTGTTATATTGCAGCCATTTGCTAAAATCATTTAAGTTACTTTTTTTTCCTCATTAATGTACACACAGCACCCCATATTGACAGAAAAACACAGAATTGTTGACATAATATATATATAAATTATAGTAATTATATTGTATTAGTAATATATATAATACATATTATTTAATGACATTAGAAAAGTATGTAAGAGATGTAAGAAAAACATAATTAAAAGAGATGTAAGAAATACATAATTTAATAATTCTCTCTCTCTCTCTCTCTCTCTCTCTCTC
>NW_015629509.1:1229807-1238272 GCF_001515625.1 Sinocyclocheilus rhinocerous
TGTATACACACACATACAGAAAGCAAACAGCAGTTTCCAATCTGCAGGATATAATATTATTTTAATATAATATTAATATTGGTATATTCCAATATATTACTATATTAGAATATTATATGTTATTATATGTATATGATGTAATATATGTGATATGTATTCATATATATTATTTTAATATTATGTTTATATTATAATACTAATTATTCACACAAAGCAAACAGCAGTTTTAAAGCTGCAGAAATATGTAGGATATATTTTTTTGTTAATATTTACATTCTCGCTCATGTTTGTGTTTTTTATGGGTAATTAGAGAATATAGATGGAGGAAGTGTTTGCCCAAGACCGAATTGATATTGATCAAGAACATAATTGCATTGTCTTCAGTAAATACACGTAAATGTCATTCTGTTTGTCACGCGCTATACTCAGTACTAGCATGCTAACCTTCTTTAACGCAATCCTCGCAGATGGACGTAAGAGGGAAAACACAAACCTGGACATGAAGACAGGGTGGAGGAAGAGCGAATGAAGAACATTCTGTTTGCTTTCCGTGAAAGGGCACAATAATCTTAATCAGATCTTAATGAGGGAAGCTGGCAGTCCAGTCAGGCCCACTCATTCCCCGGCAGGCTGCGCGTCTCAGCTGTCCTTCCCACGCCGCGGGTCACTGGACCAGCAATGCCCCTCTCAAAACATTCTGTGAGCTTTACAGTTTACATCTGATTCCATGTAGCAGCTTTATTATTGACTAATCAATGCACTTCATTTGCTGTTGCCTGCTCTATTCTGTTGTGCTCTATTCTATTCTTTTCTGTTACAGTTTGGGGTCAGTAAGATTTTTTTATTTGAAATTAATAGTTTTATTCATCAAGGATCCATTAAGTTGATCAGAAATGACAGTAAAGACATTTATTGTGTTGCCACAAAAATATTAAAAAGCGCTGTTTTCAAAATTGATAATAGGGCTAATAAGAAATGTTTCTTGAGCAGTAAATCCTCATGTTAGAATGATTTATGAAAGATCATGTGACACTGAAGATTGGAGTTATTAAGCTGAAAATTATGCTTTGATCACGGGAATAAATTACATTTTAAAATACAAAACAATTATTTTAAATTGTAATAATATTTCAAAATATTGCTGTTTTTACTATATTTTCGATCATAAGATAGAGTTGAGAATAAGAGACTTCTTTCAGATATATTACAAAACTTTTTTTTTTTTTCCCAATATGTTTATTGTCCTTTTTCTTATTTTATAAACACACATCAGCTAGACATATAGTAACAAAATAGCCTATGGAACACCAGTATATAATAACAATTATTATAATGTTTATATTATTATTCTTATTATTTAATTTTTTTTTAACATGAGATACTTTTTTTCAAAATATTAAAAAATTTGACTGATCCTGGAATTTTTAAACAGCAGTGAATATAATAAAATGGTTCTCCAACTTTCAATTCAATTATATTATTTCAACATATGTGACATAAATTAAGGATAATTTGAAAGAAGATGTACAATTATGCTTAAATAATGTTTTTTATATTATTTAATTAAATTGAATATAATTACTTTCTTTAAATCTTGCAAACCACCTGGAATCCTTCATGGACCACCAGTTTGAGAAGCACTGATATAATATATACATATATCAATCCTGCTCCATTCTATTCTGCTAAATTCTATTCTGCTGCCTTTTCAATTTATTCTGTTTCTGCATGTGTAGTTAATATATTCCAATTCTTTTCTTTCCTGTTCTTTTATTGAGTTCTGTTTCTCCCTTCTCTTCTATTCTGTTCTTCTCTGCTCTTTACCATTCTCTCCTGCTGTTCTTTTTAATTAATCTGTTCTAATCTATCCAGTCTGCTCTGTTCTGATTCTAATTTGTTTCGTTTTATCCTCTCTGCGATGAATCCTAACCGTTTTCTAGCTGTCGTTTTGCTATGTTCTTCTCTGATGAATCTTGCAGGTTCTTTTTTCTCTCTCTGTGCTGTTATGCAGCCTCAGGCCCCGGCTACGCTCTGATTGGTTTTATTGGCAGTGGTTCAACACTTGGATGTCGGCTTCCTGGTGGCTTTCATAAAGAAGATGGTTCTGCACATAAATGATAGTGGAGCAATTTCCTTTTCATTTAATCGGGAGGAAAGCAGAGTGCCTCCATAAGTGTATCATTCCGTGTCAGAATGACCAGCACTTGTATATTCATCACGACATCCCCTTTTGAGGTTAAAACAGAACAAGGGCTGTTTAATCTAGAACAGAGGAACTTAATGACACTCTCAAGAGTGTAATATATTACTCCAGAAAAAAAAGAAAACAAGATGTTAGGAGATTTTTTCACAGTAGAATTGAACAGTTTTAGGTAGTTAAAATGATTGTTCACCCCAAAATGAAAGTTCTGTCATCATTTACTCATCTTCATGTCTTTCCAAACCAGTATGGCTTTCTTTCTTCTGCTTTTTTGTCATTTTTACAGCTTGACAGCTTCTGTCGACATTCACTTGCATTGTAAGGGAAGAGAAGACATTGTGCTTGACATCTCCAATTGCGTTTCACGAAAGAAAGAAAATCATAGGGTTTGGAACGACATGAGGGTGAGTAAATTATGACAGCATCTTCATTTTTAGGTTTACGTTTCTTTAAAGCAAGGTGCTCCTTAAAGGAATAGTTCACCCCAAAAAGGAAAATTTGCTAAAAAGGTGCTCACCCCCAGGCTATCCAAGATGTAGATGAGTTTCTTCATCAGATTTGGAGAAAATTAGCATTATATTACTTGATCACCAATGGATCCTCTGCAGTGAATGGGTGCCGTCAGAATGAGAGTCCAAACAGCTGAGAAAACCATCACAATAATTTACAAGTAATCCACACAACTCCAGTCCATCAGTTATTAAGGCTTTTTAAACTTAAACTGTTGATTCTGGCCAAAACACGAGTCCATAATCCATAACAACGCTTTCTCCAGTGAAAAAGTCCATTCCCTGTTGTCCTGTCAACAAAATCCACTGACATATTTGTTTAGAACTTTTTTGGACTGTTTCCTCTTGTAAACGGAGTCATGTGGATTACTTGTGGATTATTGTGATGTTTTTATCAGCTGTTTGGACTCTCATTCTGACGGCACCCATTCACTACAGAGGATCCATTGGTGAGCAAGTAATGTAATGCTAAATTTCTCCAAATCTGTTCTGATGAAGAAACAAACTCATCTACATATTGGATGGCTTGAGGGTGAGTACACTTACAGCAAATTAAAATTTTTGAGTGAACTATCCCTTTAATAAGATGAAGTATGTGTGACTTTTTCCCTGTCATACCATCAGTAACTACTGTACCACAGGAATCATAGGCAGCATGCCAGATCCTCACACATGCAGAGTGGAAGCCATTTTCATATTTTAATAGTGAAGATTATGCAATCAGTGAGAGGAGGAAGAGTCGTTCAGGTCTTCTAGTGAGAGGAGTAGAAAAGGCAATCGATAGGAGAGAGAAAGGGAGGGATTGAATGTAAAATGAAAAACTGAGAGAATACTTATTCAACACCTACAATCGAGAATCACTGAAACCAGCGCTCTTTCCAAATCAACAAAAACCCTAATCACGTTGGACAGAAGTTTGGGTGACCAAAGAACAGAGGAACATTGATTATAGTTGCAAAAGCTGCTTATAGTTGACCCAGAAATCATTTTATCATTTATTTCAATCATGACAACTCTCGGATGATTTTAGCAATGGTTATGATAATGTTAATGTATTTGGTCTTGGCGGAATAGACTGCTACGCTGCTGCTGCTGCTGAATTGCTTCTGCTGTTGGTTATTGCTGTTGTTGTAGATTATTGCTGCTGCTGCAAGCATGTACGGGAACTTGCTACTGCATACGGCGATACAGTGCTGTGAGTATTTAAGACATCCTGCTGCTGCACAAATAGCATATAAAATAACCCATTGCAGATCTATACAGGTGGAGCTGGGGAAGGTGGAGGGTTTCAGAGAACCCTGAAAGCGCGCTGCAAATGCTCAAGTGAATGCTAACCAGCCATTTAAATGTAAAGGCTGCGTATATGCAACATGAACCAATCAGCTTGTGCCAGGTCGTTTAACGCTGTGAATATCATCAGTTACGTTGATACCCGTCAGCCTGCGCCATCTAGAGTTTCATGACTGAACTGTGGGGGTTGGGGGAGATTCAAGAATTGAATTCTTTAAAACAAATTGTAATAACCCCAAACGTTTAAACCATAGTGTATAGATATTTTTTTCAGTCTTCATGTCCTTTATTTGTTTTATTAACCAGGTCATTTTAGATGACTTCATTGTGTCTGTTATGCAACAAACGCGTAATGTTCCTCCTGAGAACCACTGAGGAACCCACCATAAAAGTATTAAGAAGCAAATGAGGCAGAGTGTTTTATTTATGAGCCCATGCTGGCCACACGCTCTCCTAAACTGCAGTTTTTACTCTCCCCTGCAATTAACGCAGCTGTTTTGATGAACGACATCAGCGTGAAGTAGATGTAAGTTTGCGGGGCCATTATAGTTCGGGGTGATAACTTGTACGGGAGTATAATAAGCAGACAATTTCTCCTTGTTTGTTGATCATTAGTGGTAATTAAGACTAATCTCTCTCCGTCTTTCAAATTTAGCAGGAAGCGCATTTGTAGCCATGGTGACTGTTACAATCTCAGCATGGCGTGAGAAGTGTCTCGGTCTTGGATTTTTAGATTAGTGGGAAGTTTCCTAGTAAATGCTTGGCAGTGACACTTATAGAGGCTCAAGGTCCGGTCCAAACAAAACACACTCGTGACATTTCATCGAAACATCGGAGGATCTTCCGCCAGGGTCGACACTTCGGCTCCCTTTAGTGATAATGGCTTAATAAAATATTTAACAGGCTTTAGCATCGCAGTCCTGCGGCCATAGAGACGGACACTCTGCTCATCTCGTCACGCTAATTGATATTATTATGTGTCCAGGGTTCAGATACGCCTGCTGAGATCTAAACTGAACATTTTGGGGGATGAAGAGATTACATTTTATCTAATGATGAACTGATGGTGGTGGGCAGCACTAGACACCCACAGCTCGGTGAGTTTACCCACAATGCTCTGTTTGAGAGGGAGAGGTGCGCCATCTGCTGGTGAATGTGTTTATTGTGGCGCTAAATGTGTGGGAGTGAAAACTGTAGTAGGTAATGAGGTGAAAAGTCAGAATGATTTTAGGAGCCCACCAGCAGGACTGATGTGGGATGATACTATAATTCAATGCCTTTTGTGCCAAAATACGTCATAAAAATATTTTATGCTTTTTTTTTTTTTTTTTTGCTGTTGTGTCTTTTCGTAGTTAATCTCTTCAACTGAGTGAACATGAAGACCAGTTGCATTTGCCACATAACATTCTGAGGGAAGATTTTCAACTATGTAAGTTTGTGTAATCTACTGCAGTCAAAATAAAATAATTAATATTTTTGTAAAGCAACATTTTTGTCTTTTAATTCTTTTTAACCTTTAATCTTCTATGCATACTAAAAAGGTACTACAATGTCTTTTTTGGACATGATACCATGACAATATCATTCCTGTTTAGTCATGCAATGTGGTATTACCATGGTATTTTTCAAAACTACATTACTAAAATATTTTTTGAAAGTAATTAATACTTCTTTTCAGCAAGGATGCATTAAATAGATCAAAAGTGATAGTAAAGACTTGTACATTGTTACAAAAAAAGTATTTTTAAATATATAATAAATAAATGAAAAAAATGGTCACAGAAGAAAATATGTGATAATATAACATGTTCTTTGAGCAGCAATTCAGCACATTAGAATGATTTCTGAAGGATCATGTGACTCTGAAGATTGGAGTAATGATGCTGAAAATTCAACTTTGCATCACAGGAATAAATTCTATTTTAAAATATATTAAAATAGAAAACAGTTATTTTAAATTGTAATAATATTTCACAATTTTACGTTTTTTTACTGTATTTTTGATTAAATAAATGCAGCCTTGGTAAGTAAAAGTCTTCTTTAAAAAACATTAAAAAATCTTACCAACCCCAAACTTGGAGTACCGTGATTTTATTATCTAATGCAATGGGAACACCTTAGTACCTGTTTGTATGGGAAGGTAAAAATCAGATAAAATCAGCTAAAATATATCAAAAAAAGAATTAAGAATGTCTTGGCAGAGATATTCTGTACATTTGTATTTATTGTTACTCACTCCAAACATCAAGTGAGGCACAGGAGTTTAGTGTTCACACTGCAACCAAACAACACACTGGAGACAGATAGCGCTGTGCAACAAGACAAGTGACACAAAACAGTTTCACAGGAAACAGTGTAGAAAAGAGTCTGTTAGCATGAGATGTTAAGCTGTGAGTCTGTGCAGGTCATTTCTAGTGACTGAACTTGTCATGCCTGTACAGATGTTAAAACAGATTCGGTGTGACATGTCAGTCTGTCATATGAACCATCAAACCTCACAGAGTGTTGTGAATGAAGTTAATCCAATGTTTAAAAAAATGCTTAAATTATACTAAAGTCAACATGAAATGACATTCACAACCCATTTAACGTATGTGATATATTTCTCAGTAAAACAGGGCAGAACTTCCGGGAGTCCCATTGGGAAATGACTGGATAGAGAAAAGAGGGTGTTTCTGTACCAGAATGAAGCCCGAGATATGAAAGTTAGGAGCATTTTGATCACAAAGGTAATGCTTTTATTTCCCCAAAAACTATAGTTCTGTGCTATTTTGGCCATAAACTTAACACAATTCCTGTGTGGATAAAGTTTCATGTTGATGGAAGATTGCAAAGACAATTTTTCATGTTGACGTAAAGCCATAAGCCAGAGTTTGGGCATGAGATTTAATCAAACTGCACATTTATATGTGTTCAAATGTTTAGGGGCAGTACAATTTTACTTTTGAAAAAAAAAAAAAAAACTTTATTCATCAAGGATGCATTAAATTGATCAAAAATGAGAGTAAAGACATTTATGATGTTACAAAAGATTTCTATTTCAAATCAATGCTGTTCTTTTGAACTTTCTATTCATGAAAGTAGATTTATCACATTTCCACAAATTAAGCAGCACACCTATTTTCATTCATAATAATAAGAAATGTTTCTTTCGCAGCAAATCAGCATTATAGAATGACTTCTGAAGGATCATGTGACACTGAAGACTGAAGACTGAAAATTCAGCTTTGCATCACAGGAATCAATTACATTTTAATATATATTCAAATAGAAAACACTTATTTTAAATTGTAATAATATTTCACAATTTTACCGTATTTTCAATCAAATAAAAGCAACCTTGGTGAGCATAAAAACATTAAACATTCAAAAACATTAAAACATCTTACTGACCCCAAATTTTTGGACAGTAGAGTGTGCATAAATAACATTGTTTTTAATAAGGTTCGGTATACAATAGACTCATGAACAGGTCATCCAGTCACATCCTCCTTTGAAGGGGTCAATAAGGTCACATGACCATTACAGTTCTAACTCAACTCTTATCCATTAAAGAAAACAGGACTGGAACCTTACAAATAAATCTTTGAGTCCAATAAAGCAGCTGAAATGTCAACTTATAGATAGGCTGTATGCTGGCCAGGAAACAAAAGGCTGAGAGTTTACCGTTACTGTGACATTAAAAACTGCAGTGCAGTTACATGATGGTGACCCTCTCAGGTGAAACGTGGGCAGCTGGTCTCTCGTGGTTGGTGCGGCTCTGATTGGAGTCTAATCCACGCCTGATCCGTTTCAGCTTCTGGCTCACACAGGGAAGCAGCAACACCACTTTTCCGATTATCACCGTGACGGGCAGAACCAGGGCCAGGACAAAATTGGGCGGCATGTAGAAGCGATAAGACTCCTCCAGAAACGCCCGCTGCCAGCCGAAGAGCAGAGCGTGGAACGTGGAAATGAGCAGGGCGATGTAACCTAGAGTGGACTGACAGGATATAGACGCCCGTTTGACATCTTATTTGACTGAGGACCAAAGAACACTGAAGCTGCAAGATTGGAGGATGGAGATTGTCTTACCTGGATAAAGCTAAACTCTCGCCAGTTGAGTGCGTTGTGCACCGATGGAATGGAAGTGACAGCTAATAGAGAGAGGAGCCCCAAACCCATGATGCCAAAGGAAACGTACATCTCCACTCTCCAAACTTCCTCTTCATTCCACGAGTTCTCTATGTTGGCATGCACCTACAGAGAAAGAAAAAATAAGATTTGTTTATAGGATATATTTTTTTATTTAAATTGTTATTTTATTTGACTAAAGCATTTTACATTCATGCTACTATACTATATACTTATACTATACTTACAGTATATAAATGTAAATATGAAATTATTTACATGTATGTTAAACATTATTTTAAATGTACACTTATTTATGACATGTTATAAGTTTTATAGGGTTTGGTGCATAA
>NW_015629510.1:0-597 GCF_001515625.1 Sinocyclocheilus rhinocerous
CAAACTATGTAGGCTACAATTTCAGTTTGTTTATTGTGAAATAACGATGTCCTTTTGTCCTCTGATAAGCATTGTTCAGGGCTGCCGTTCCCAAAAGCTTTAATGCTTTCTTATGATACTTTTGGGAAAAGCAGCCCTGTTTGAATGTACTGTCAGAAGTGAGTGAACGCTCTCTGTGATTGATTAGTTCTGTCTTGCAACATTTGCGTGTGTTCAGATGAGCAGGAAAATAGTTATATCCTACACAATTACTCGCTAACAAAAGTTATTCGTCCAATTCAATGCATATTGTACGCATTATTATTATTTATTTTTTTGTTAAATTAACAAAATCACTGGTAAATAAAACACACCTTAGTATCGATATTTTCTGTTTGAGTATCGATACTTTCGATACTCGCGTCAGTATCGATATATCGATACTTTGTATCGATACGCCCATCCCTAAAGGCAACCTTCCATTTCCACAGCAATCAATGAAGCGGTTTCCCCTGTAACGACTGTAATCAAATAAGCACTGCACTCAGTCACAAACGCTACTTTATCAGGCATTACATGAAAGACTAAATGAAAATGACACCTTAGCTTTTCTGAAGA
>NW_015629511.1:0-768 GCF_001515625.1 Sinocyclocheilus rhinocerous
GATGCCAGTCTTTTTATATAGGGTATCTGAGCATGCGTATATTTAAAAGTCCAACGTTTTAGACCGCTGCCATGTATGAGTATTCTGGGGTATTGCCCCCGGCGGCCATGTTTGAAGTCTGAGGTTTATGCTGGGATTTGTAGTTCCAGGACCTAGAAGTATGTAGCATTTGAATGAGGTATTAGTTACATGTGTTAAATTTAACATCTTTGTAAAAAATAAATTGTTAACATATTTAGACTAAACAATTATATTCAAGAATAATACGATATACCTATGATAAAACAGACTTGACATGTATATGTTGTAACGGATCAGCCGTTGTTGTGTTATTTCGTGAAATAGCATTAGGATTTGATTGCGTGTTCTTGAAATCAGACAATTGTCTATGTCTTAAGAAAAAGTCAAACAGTCCCATCTGCTATCAGAATATTCAGTCTGTCTTCATCATGAAATAATGAATCCAATCTGGAGAATGTGTGTTGTGTTAGACAGGGTGCTTCATGACCCAAAGGGGTATGTTTGTTGTGTTCTCTACCTCCGCATGTCTTCATCTCATTGACCGTAACTAGTATTTAGGCTGACCAGGACTATAGGCAAGGCAAGGCATGTTTATTTATATAGCACATTTCATACAAAATGGTAATTCAGAGCGCTTTACATAAAAGGAAGTAAAATAATCATTAAAAAAAAAAAATAGTCACAACAGTAAAACAAGGAATTAAAAAAAAAAAACTTTTAAAATGATTTAAAAATTGATTTAAAATG
>NW_015629512.1:0-1283 GCF_001515625.1 Sinocyclocheilus rhinocerous
CCCTCCTGTTAAATCATGAAAGAACTGTGATTAACCACATTATTTACAAAAAAAAAAAAAGCTGAGTTAAATTTCACTAGCCACACCCAGGCCTGACTACTGCCAGACCTATTGAATCAAGCGATCTAAAGAAATTCAAGAACAGATGAGAAACAATAACGTTGACATGTATCAGTCTGGAAAGGGTTATAAAGCCATTTCTAAGGCTTTGGGACTCCAGCGAACCACGGTCAGAGCCATTATCCCCAAATGGAGAAAACTTGGAACAGTGGTGAACCTTCCCAGGAGTGGCCGGCCTACCAAAATTATTCCAAGAGCGCATCGATGAGTCATCCAGAAGGTAATAAAAGAACCTAGAACAACATCTAAAGAACTGCAGGCCTAACTTGCCTCAATTAAGGTCAGTGTTCATGATTCAACAATAAGAAAGAGACTGGGCAAAAACGGCATCCATGGGAGAGTTCCAAGGCAAAAGCCATTGCTGACCAAAAAGAACACAAGGGCTCATCTCACATTTGCTAAAAAATATCTTGATTATCCCCAAGACTTTTGGGCAAATATTCTGTGGACTGATGAGACAAAAGTTGAACTTTTTGGAAGGTGTGTGTCCCGTTACATCTGGCGTAAAACCAACACAGCATTTCATAAAAAGAACATCATAGCAACAGTCAAACATGATGGTATTTCATAAAAAGAACATACCAACAGTCAAATATGGTGATGGTAGTGTGATGGTCTGGGGCTGCTTTGCAGCTTCAGGACCTGGACGACTTGGCATAATTGATGGAACCATGAATTCTGCACTCAATCAGAAAATCCTGAAGGAGAATGCCCGACCGTCAGTTTGTGACCTCAAGCGCACTTTGATTTTGCAGCAGGACAATGATCCCAAACACACCAGCAAGTCCACCTCTGAATGGCTCAAGAAAAACTAAATTAAGGTTTTGGAATGGCCAAGTCAAAGTCCAGACTTAAATCCGATTGAGATGCTGTGGCATGACCTTAAACAGTCCATTCATGCTCAAAAAACCTCCAATGTGGCTGAATGAAAACAATTCGGCAAAGAAGAGTGGGCCAAAATTCCTCCACAGCGATGTGAAAGACTCATTGCCAGTTATCACAAAAGCTTGATTGCAGTTGTTGCTGCAAAGGGTGGCACAACCAGTTATTAGATTTAGGGGGCAATTACTTTTTCACGTAGTGCCAGGCAGGTTTGGACAGCTTTTTTCCCTTAAAGGGGTCATATGATGCGATTTCAATTTTTCCTTTCTCTTTGGAGTGTT
>NW_015629512.1:1771-2767 GCF_001515625.1 Sinocyclocheilus rhinocerous
CTACACGGCGAGTTATGGTCTCCACCCTAACTCGCCTGGGTCGGACCCTTACCCAGGTCAACAAGAGGCAACAAGTATTTCCTCACAGTCGTGTGCCAGTTCACAAAGTGGGTAGAATGCCTCCCAGCACCTAATGACACTGCTCAAACTACAGCATATCTCCTGTTGAATCACATTTTCTCCAGGTTCGGGCTGCCGCTGAGAGTCAACTCAGACAGAGGCACCCACTTCACAGCTGAGATCATGCAGCAGATTTGGAAACTCCTGGGAGTACAAGCACAACTGCACATCAGTCACCATCCAATTTCTTCGGGCCAAGTGGAACGGATGAATCAGACTGTGGTCAGCATGCTAAGAAAATACATGTCTGCTAACCAGAAGGACTGGGATGTGAAACTTCCCCTGGTGCTCATGGCCATCAGAGCAACTCCACATGAGTCAACAGGTGTGCCTCCCTTCGAACTAATGACAGCCCAGCAAATGACATTGCCCTTGCACTGTTGAAGATTTTAATTAATCAAAATATAAATTATTCAAGTATAATCAATGTGAATATAGCCATTTATGTATTAAGTTATTCTACTATTATAATCATGTGTATTTGCCTGCATGTATAGAAATCTGTATGAGAATGGAATGTGCAGACATATGGTGAAGTACATGATAAGCACATGATGGCACATAATAGGTCCCTTATTTTCACAGAACATAAAATTAAGGCCTCATGACTGCATCGTGATGATCCCATAACAAATATGAATGAAATGTATTGAACACGCCTAGAGAACGAACAGTATATAAGAGAGTACAGAAAAATAGTCTGGAGATGGCTCCACAGAGTTTTTCTCGGCTTTATTTAAACTGAAGAATAAAGTCTATCTTCTGGCATCAAAACCTCATGACTTGAAGAATGATTCCTTACAGCATCGGCAGAAGCCACCACAGTAGCATGTTTCGTAGCTTGGCATTGTTTTGAAGATTGATGAATGCTGTTTT
>NW_015629512.1:2779-3097 GCF_001515625.1 Sinocyclocheilus rhinocerous
AAATATGAATAATTAATCATAACTAGTTATAATTAATTATAAATATTTAGATCCGCTGTAGATATTTACTTGATCTCTCAGGGTCAACTGTCTGTCAATTCTAAGAACGTTAAGAACGTTTTTAAGGGAAATAACTTTCTTACTGTATAATTCTACACAGAGCCTGTTGCATAAATCTGCTAAATCTGCAGACTCCAGTTATGAGCAAACAATGAACAACGTCAAGTGTGATACAAGTAAGACTTTATTAACTACATAAACACTTAAACTAGTCTAACATACACATACACACGCACACACACACACGCATACAGTTGG
>NW_015629512.1:9571-13532 GCF_001515625.1 Sinocyclocheilus rhinocerous
TTTAGTGTCTGCCTATTTCAAAGAAGTTGCCCACAGTTTTAAAACGTGGTGCTTTCAGTCCTTCAAGACTTGTTGCATTAAATAAGCACTTCTGTGAGTGCTTCTCTAATTTAATAATAAACTTCTTGCACTTGTTTAAAGAATAACCAAAACGGGTTTACTGTAAGTTAAAGCCGGTTTAAGCATATATGTAGTTATGTGTGCCTCACACATGAATACTGGCATACAGTATTACACCTTTAGTTTCACTCAGCGAGTGAAACACAGTAATGACCACCAGGTTGCTAGGCTTGTATATATACAGTCAAAGTGTAGATGAATTGCATCAATCTAATTATAATCTATAATCTATCTAATATAACACTCAGATTTTTGACTGTAGTGGAAGTAACAGTACATCCGTCTAGTTGCAAATTGTAATACAAGAGATTCTGTGTACTGTTTTTTAAGGGGGCAATTACTTTTTCACATATGGCCAGGCAGGTTTGGACAGCTTTTTTCCCTTAATAAATGAAATAATTATTTCAAAACTGCATTTTGTATTTACTCGGGTTATCTTTGTGTAATATTAAAATTTGTTTGATTATCTGAATCTTTTAAGTGTGACAAATATGCAAAAAAAAAAAAAACAGGAAGGGGGCAAAAGCCTTTTCACGGCACTGTACGTTAGCTTTGGTTGTTAAATGCCATTGGCTCTTGTGTGTCTCGTGACCGACTGCGTCATGCTAATGTTCAGGAGTATCCTTTTGAATGAGATGTAAACGCTTTGAGGGAGTGGGATAATTTTCAGCAAACCTTGTGATTTAGTTTGCATAAAGATATTGTATGGTTTCAAAAGACTTGGAATGCAATGTGACTTGTTTGTAATACTTTTACACTGCTTTTTTATGGTCAGTTATTCCAATAGATATTTGTGACTGTCACTTGCCTGTTACTTGTTTTATATTGTTCAGAAGTGGGTAGGTTTATGGTAGGGGTGGGGTTACATGATCCAATGAAAATATGTATTTATATTAAATTATTTCAAATTTTACAAATGCATGCAAACTATTAAATTAAGGCAAACAACTGAAAGCAATGGAGTACCCTGCACATCGAAAAGTGACGCAAAAGGGGTACCCTGTGTGTTAAAATATGACGCTAAAGGGGTACCTTGAGCGACACCAAGGGGTCCTGACCATGAACCGTCAATATGTGACGAGTTGGGAGTGAGAACGTGTTGGTTGAAACAGTTTGGCTTTTTCCCCAGCAATGATGTAATGATGATGTAAGCTGAAACTGAAGGTATTTTCAGAGCAAGTTATTATTAAAAGAAAAATGCTGATTTTAATATGGCTTGTCACAGTGAAAATTTGAGCTCTGTGTAAAGCCTTTATACTTAAACAAGGAGTGATGTTCCTGCCACACAGGATGTGTTAAAGCTGACGAGACCCCATGGTCATTATCTGTCCATCCTTCCGCTCTCAAGCATTCATTTGTCAAACCCTTTCTCACTTTGATTCTTTCCTATTCTCTCTTTCTTTCTTTGTTTGCAGTGAAGATGTGGTGATCCTGACCCATGATAGCGGCCTTTGTGCTTTTCTGCTTGACAAAGACAAACGGTCTTGCTCTCTGCACACACACAGAAACACTTGAAGGTTGACTAAGATAAATCTGTCGTGCTTTTGTGCATTCAGCAGGCATAAACATGTCCGACAGCCGGTCAATCAAATTGTGATGAGATTAAATCAGATCAATTAGCTGCCTGCCTCCTCACCCTTTCTAACGAGCAGCTTCTGCGTTTGCATTCCTACAGATAAGGATTATTCCTCCCTCCATCCAAACAACAGCACTTTAGCACATCCTGCTCGCGCTTATTTTATCTGTCTCTCTCTGAGGAGTACTGCATTGATCAGGGCCATGTTGTGGGGGATGTTGGAGACCTGGAGCTTCCTCACAGGTACATGTGACCCTCCCTTGCTCATCCCTACACTGCAAGCAACACAACTGGAATGGTTTCATTATAAACAACAATTGTGTACATAAGCATTCAACTCGGGTGCAACAAAACTAATAAGCTCAAGTTAAAAGCTATGTACACTGCAGCCGTGCGAACACATGGAAGACAAAATATTTTAAGGGGCCAATGAAATGAATCACTCTCACATTGCAATCACAACATGAGGCAACAAAACTGAAACACTTACCTTAAAATTAAATGTATACACTACAAGCACGTGAATTTGAGAGGGGACAAAACTAGAATGTATATCAAAATGAAGTGTCACTTTGACACTTTTGGCCCTGAATAATATATATATATATATACATATTATTCAGGGCCAAAAGTGTCAAACTGACACTTCATTTTAATATACATTCTAGTTATATATATATTAGGGCTGCACGATAAATCGCATGCGATATTTAATATATGCAACTGTGAGACAGTCATAACATTTTAAAAAAAATTATGTAACTAACACAATAAGTACTGAAATAATTGATTTTTCATATATTCCTCTTTGTGTACTATCCACCTTCTTTTTCACATAAGCGCGGGCGCCGCCATTTTCGAACTATAATGTGTCAGATTTCCGGTAATAGTAGTTGTATTGTGATTCCGTAGTTTTGCGGTCACTGTGTAGATTTTACAGGCTAGTTTACTTTTAATATGGACCACAGAAAGAATGGCGTACTTTGTGCAGTTGTCATAATAGCTGGTTCAAGCGTAAAAAATACCTGCAAGACATTTGTTTAGACCATAATCCACGGACCAGAGCTGAATGTGGATGTGGGGCACCCTATGATTTGCACGCGCCTCCGTAGGGAGAAGAAGCTCGTCGGCTTTGATTAAAAGCCTTAAACTTAAAGAAACCACCTAAATTTCTGTAAGCTTGCTCTTTCCACTTCGTTGATGGCAGACCCACGGAAAATCATCCTTTTCCCGAGAAACAATGCACCAGTGAAGACTCAGAGGCGATGTCTCGTCAGGATATATCCACAAATAGGTATGTTACAGCTTGTTAAGTTACGTGCTCTAACAAAAGACATTGTTTAAACTATTTCTTTATCGATGACACTCCTATTGGGCATGAATAATATTTAGTGCTAAGCTGAAGTTGTTGATAACAGTAGAAAACTCTAGAGTTGAAGCGCATAGAGGGATAGCTAAAATTAAAATTCTGTCATTTACTTACTCTCGAGTTCTTCCAAACCTGTGTTAATTTCTTTTTGCTGCTAAAAACAAAGGAAGATATTTCAAAGGTTTGTAACCAAGCAAATCTTGGGTCCCATTCACTTCCATAGTAGTAAGAAATAATACTATGGAAGTGAATGGGATCCAAGAATAGTTTGTATATTAACATTATTTCAAATATCCTCCTTTGTGTTCAGTAGAACAAAGAAATTTATACAGGTTTAGAACAACTCGAGGTTGAGTAAATGATGAAAATTTTCATTTTTGGGTGAACTATCCCTTAAAGCCAGGTACTGTGATTGTATTGAATAGCTACTTTTTTGTAATACTTTTTGTAAATAGGGGGTGGAGAATTTATCAGTTTCTCCTGAGCATCTGACTGACTTCAGTGTTGTGTTTTGCAGATGATGAGCAAGGTGACCATGAGACCGCACAAACGGAGCCATTGCAGCTGCCCCTTCAGTTCAGTGATGCCTGCACTCAGTGGGAGGTCCAGGCATTGACAGACCACACTTATGCCTCAGGGGATAAAATAATGTTACACAAGGCAACACAGTTCCACAGTGAAGATCCCTTAGCCCTTGCCATTCTCAAGAATGACACTAGCTCTTTATTGTACACTGGCTTCACCCTTAGTGTCTTTAAAGGACATGTTAAATATCTCCAGCAATTCTACACTTCCAATTTTAAGATGCACATAATGGATCAAATTCTGATGACCATGATAAAGCTGAAGTTGAATTTACTTCAAGATCTTGCTGAACGCTTTGATGTGTCCCAGAG
>NW_015629512.1:16581-20864 GCF_001515625.1 Sinocyclocheilus rhinocerous
GTATGTTACAGCTTGTTAAGTTACGTGCTCTAACAAAAGACATTGTTTAAACTATTTCTTTATCGATGACACTCCTATTGGGCATGAATAATATTTAGTGCTAAGCTGAAGTTGTTGATAACAGTAGAAAACTCTCGAGTTGTTCCAAACCGGTGTTCATTTCTTTGTCTTCTGAGGAAGATATTTTGAAGAATGTTTGTAACCAAGCAAATCTTGGGTCCCATTCACTTCCATAGTAGTATGAAATAATTATATGGAAGCGAATGGGATCCAAGAATAGTTTGTTTATTAACATTTTTCCAAATATCCTCCTTTGTGTTCAGTAGAACAAAGAAATGTATACAGGTTTAGAACAACTCGAGGTTCAGTAAATGATGAAATTTTTAATTTTTGGGTGAACTATCTCTTAAAGCCAGGTACTGTGATTGTATTGAATAAAAATACCACTGCGACTGGAACACCATGGTGCCATGTACAAAATACTTTTGCTACTTTTTTGTAATACCTTTTGTAAATAGGGGGTGGAGAATTTATCAGTTTCTCCTGAGCATCTGACTGACTTCAGTGCTGTGTTTTGCAGATGATAAGCAAGGTGACCATGAGACCGCACAAACAGAGCCATTGCGGCTGCCCCTTCAGAACAGTGATGCCTGCACTCAGTGGGAGGTCCAGGCATTGACAGACCACACTTATGCCTCAGGGGATAAAATAATGTTACACAAGGCAACACAGTTCCACAGAGAAGATCCCTTAAAGTGAAGTGACATGTGGCCAAGTATGGTGACCCATACTCTGAATTAGTGCTCTGCATTTAACCCATCCAAAGTGCACACACACACACACCGTGAACACACACCCGGAGCAGTGGGCAGCCATTTATGCGGGCACCTCAGTCGTGGTATTGAAGGTGGGAGAGACATTCGAGAGGTGGGACGCTGTACATTCACTCCCCCCACCTACAATCCCTGCCGGTACGAGACTCGAACCCGCAACCTTTGGGTTACGAGTTCGACTCTCTAACCATTAGGCCACGACTTCCCCTTGCCATTCTCAAGAATGACACAAGAATAAATTCTACACTTCCAATTTTAAGATGCACATAATGGATCAAATTCTGATGACCATGATGAAGCTGAAGTTGAATTTACTTCAAGGAGATCTTGATGAACGCTTTGTGTCCCAGAGTGTAGTAAGCCGAATTATCTTCTACTGGATTGATACAGTGGAGGAGCACATGAGAGTCTACATTCCATGGCATTTTATATGAAAATCCTTATATATGCACACACACAGACACACAATTGAAATGTCAATGTGCAGTTTATTTCGATTTTTGATCGTCAATTTGTCACTTTTTTCAAAACTCATGGAACAAATGGAAAACATTCTGAATAGGGGTGTCAAACGATTAATTGCAGTTAATTTGTAGTTGTTTGGAATTCAGTTTGGAATTCAAACATCAGTTTGGAATTTGTAGTTGTTTGGAATTATTCAGTGTGAGCATTAAATATACTGTTTTTACACAAATATTTTCAAGATCTTATATTACTTCTTTATCCTTATATATGCACACACACAGACACACAATTGAAATGTCAATGTGCAGTTTATTTCGATTTTTGATCGTCAATTTGTCACTTTTTTCAAAACTCATGGAACAAATGGAAAACATTCTGAATAGGGGTGTCAAACGATTAATTGCATCCAAAATAAAAATTTTATATATATATATAAAAAATACACGCATATATTTTAGCTATAACTTTTATTTTGGATGCAATTAATCAGCCCTAATTCTGCACTGTATAGTAATCAGTTTACGGATAAGGACAAAAAATATATATATTTCATTACTACTTTAAAACTATCAACAAGTGCTTTCACAGATGAAAGAGAAAAAGGAGACATTAGTCATTTACCAGTTACCTAAATCATCAATGCAATCACATAACAGTACTGGGATTCACGTCTGCTATTAAAAACACAAATTCGCTTTCTGTTTCATGTACCAGCACTCGACCTACTTTCCCGCAGTGCAGGAACTGATAAGCCTCAGTGCTTTTATAATTCCGCATCGAAGAGCCATCTACTCCAAGCGACAAAACGAAATAATTAAAATGTTATGAAGTTATGGCAGGCCACTTCTTCATTTCATCCTCCCACTGTGTTATACACCGCGGGTGTGGTAAATATTTACCATCACGATGTTTAATAGTGTTCTCTGTGTGTGCTCCCACCACATCGCTCCTACGCTCCTTACCTACCGGGCGTACCGGCTAGCGAAACAGAATTTTAACACATTATAAGGAAGTATGTCATCGTATTTACTTCCGCGTTGCAAAATCAGGTGAATACATCATCATAATTTTGAATGAAAGATGGATTTTATACAGCATTTGCAAAGACTGAAAGTCTTGAGTCTGGGTCAAGAGTAAAACAATAAAATGTATTTATACATAAAAGGCTTTTTAAAAGTAGCAAAACAATTTCCTACAACAAAAAGAAGAAAAACAAACAAACAAACAAAGGATAATTCTCTGAGATATTAGTAAGCAACAAAGCAAATTACAACCTATATAGATCCTACGACGTCATTTTAGCGCCACATAAATAAATAAATAAATCTAAGATTATGAGATTAAAGTTGTAATATTATGATAATAAATCCTAATATTTTGAGAATAAAGTTGTAGCAATACAATATTAATCGTCATAACATTTTGAGATTTAAGATATTTAAAGTAGTACATTGCATAAATAAAATTAACTAATTAGAAAATTCCACCACCTAATCCACAAAAAAAAAAATCTGTGGTATCCTACCTTTTATTATTCACATGCAAATAGCATTAAAAACAGTAATAAACACATTCCAGGGGTTGAAGTGTTGAACAGAGGTTGTACTTGTTAACTTAAAGGGATAGTTAACGCAAAAATTAAAATTCTGTTATTACTCAAACAAACTTATGTCGTTCCAAACCCGTAAGACCTTCATTCATCTTCAGAAAACAAATTAAGATATTTTTGATTAAATATAATTTAAATTATATTTAATTTTAAATTACAAATATAATTTAAAACTACACTTCTGTTAAATGTGGTGTGTACCATAGCTGTTTTTATATATATATAAAAAAAACACGACAATTTCAGTCTTCGATGCACGTTCATGAGAATACTAGATGCATACGTTGTGGTACTCTTGTGAACACGTTCGATGACAGGCAATAAAACGCTTGTCGTAAAGATTCAGTTATGACCAACTATTGACATTCTGTATGTACTGTTGTCTACACAGAGCTCTGTTGCCCTGCTTCCATTTACTGTTGTGTTGACTAATTGCTGAGTTTATTTGTCACAGTAATCTCTCTTGTCCCTGTAGAGTGAATCTTGCCTATCTGTTCTCTAAAGGGGCCTGTGAACATTTTTTTTTATTATTATTATTATTTTAATGCCGCCAATTGCTTGTGTGTTTAGCTCCAGTCAGCACAGGGAAAGTTCTGGACGCTCCAACTTCCTGGACCACATATGGCAGGCCAACCCTCATATGCACATCTTACAAAACCTCCATTCGAATATTAATTAAAGTGTCCTTGTGCGTATGACTGTACAGGGCTTCCCAGAACACCAGGCGGGCACTGGTCTCTTCTGTCAGCATTCTGCACACACATGGGCATGCACGCTTGGTATGCTTGCAGCAGGCTCAACAGATGGAGTTTAGTGATTGTAAATCAGAAGAATATGATAATAAAACCCACAGACAGGCCGGATAATGCCACTGCAACACAAGAGGAGGAAAATCGTCTCCAAATATTAGAACAAGCATGTGGCGTGAGAAGGGGAAGGAGCAGAAGAGAATCTTGTGCTGGAGCCAAATGACAGAAGCTAGCCCTGTATGTAGTTTATCTGATATTAAATTAGACAAGTTGAATACATCTGCCCTGACCTCATTAAAAGTTCTGTTGTGTTTCCACAAGCTTTTGTTCAGACTAGTCTGTCCAAATAAAGTCATGATCAGATTAATCTGTCAAGTAAAGACATGAATAAACTGGTGATCAGACTGTTCTTTCATTTGCTTTATATATATATATATATATATATATGTGTGTGTGTGTTCAGATGCAAAATCCTCTAAGTACGTCTGAAGTTTTTCTTTAAATTTAGCATTTCTTTCTGGCTATTATGTATAGGTTTCAATGTAAGTACCGGTACTTCTGAATGGGTTGAGGCTGGTATTAAGTGCATTTGAAGTGAAAGTACTTTATGAACATATAATATGTGTG
>NW_015629512.1:22074-38413 GCF_001515625.1 Sinocyclocheilus rhinocerous
CATATGGCAGGCCAACCCTCATATGCACATCTTACAAAACCTCCATTCGAATATTAATTAAAGTGTCCTTGTGCGTATGACTGTACAGGGCTTCCCAGAACACCAGGCGGGCACTGGTCTCTTCTGTCAGCATTCTGCACACACATGGGCATGCACGCTTGGTATGCTTGCAGCAGGCTCAACAGATGGAGTTTAGTGATTGTAAATCAGAAGAATATGATAATAAAACCCACAGACAGGCCGGATAATGCCACTGCAACACAAGAGGAGGAATATTATCTCCAAATATTAGAACAAGCATGTGGCGTGAGAAGGGGAAGGAGCAGAAGAGAATCTTGTGCTGGAGCCAAATGACAGAAGCTAGCCCTGTATGTAGTTTATCTGATATTAAATTAGACAAGTTGAATACATCTGCCCTGACCTCATTAAAAGTTATGTTGTGTTTCCACAAGCTTTTGTTCAGACTAGTCTGTCCAAATAAAGTCATGATCAGATTAATCTGTCAAGTAAAGACATGAATAAACTGGTGATCAGACTGTTCTTTCATTTGCTTTATATATATATATATATATATATATGTGTGTGTGTGTTCAGATGCAAAATCCTCTAAGTACGTCTGAAGTTTTTCTTTAAATTTAGCATTTCTTTCTGGCTATTATGTATAGGTTTCAATGTAAGTACCGGTACTTCTGAATGGGTTGAGGCTGGTATTAAGTGCATTTGAAGTGAAAGTACTTTATGAACATATAATATGTGTGGAGAGCATTCACTCAGTATCGTTATCTCATTTTAGACCAAGATGGCCTTTAGAGGCTTTTGCATTGGAACTCTTCATATATATATACAGATATATATCCAGACTGTATGTATTAACTCATAATCAGATTGTTTTGTCAGAATGAAGTTATGACTGGACTTGTTTGTCTGTATGAACTCATTATCAAACTTTATTTTCTGAATTAACTCATTATCAGACTTTTCTCTCAAATCATCAACTAGTGATCAGTCTATTCTATCAAGTAATGTCCCAAAGATCAAACTGTTCTGTCTAAATTAAATAACTATTATACTGTTCTGTGTGAATGAACTCATGAATGTTTTGTCTGAATTAATTCAATATCAGAATGTTCTTTCATATCATAAAATCATGATTAGACTGTTCTGTCAAGTAGTCAGGATAAGATTTATATTCTATTCTATTCTATTCTATTCTGTCTGAATAGATTTATGATCAGATTTTTCCCCCCTGTGTGTACAAACACAATCAGACTGTTCTCTCTGTGTGAACTTGCCACCAGACTGCACCAGTTAGTTCATAATCAGACAGCTTTGTCGGAATTAACTCACGATCAGACTGTTCTGTCAAGTTAGAAAGTCAGGATCAGACTATTGTGTCTGAAAATATTTATAATCAGTATTTTTTTTTTTCTGTGTAAACACAATCAGACTGTTCTCTTTGTTTGTACTTATACTGTTTTGAGTTAATTTATGATCAGACTGTTTTGTTGGAATTCTGTTCTGTCTCATTAGATTCATGATCAAGGTTCTCTGTGTAAAAACACAACCGGACTGTTCTCTTTGTATGAATTTGTGATTAGACTGTTCTGTCTGAATTAACTTATGATCAGGCTGTTTTGCCAGGATTAACTCATGATCAGATTGAACTGATTTGACTCATTATCAGACTATTCTGTCTGAATTAATTGAAAATTGGATCAGAGTTTGCTGTTTACTCTGTGTGAACTTGTGATCAGACTGTTCTGTGTGAATGATTTTACAATCAGACTTGTTCTATGATGGTAATGTACATATGATCCATTTGTTTTCTCTGCATGAACATGATATTAACTTAATAGAAAATAATTTAAATGTTCTTGATTCTTATTAGTTGAAATTAATCTATTAATTCTATGTAAAAACAAAATCTTCTGTTTTTGCACTACACAAAATACTTATTCTGCAAATTACTGTTTGGAGTCTGTCTTGCCAGGTGCATGCTCACAAATGTCCAGAGCAAGCAAACTGTGTCCCCATTTGCAAAGTTAATATTTGTGCAGTAAGGGCTTAGAGCAGATGTCAGATCTTGCCCTTTATATTTCTTTTCAAAGTTATTTCTCTGCCGTCTGTAAGAGCAGAAGAATAATGAATGAATGCAGGGAACATTACTGCAGCGTGCAGCTGCGGCTGATTGATTACGGAAGTGCGGAGCTCTGCGTACAATCACTAATGACATTATAATGCCGCTTCCAGGAACAATAGAAGAGATGGAAAAATGTGACAATTATACTGGATGAATGTGAAATATTTTTAGATATGCCGAACATTTGTAAAGCGGAAATTACATTAGCATTTTTTATCTGTTTCGACTTTTTGGTTGTACATTTAGGCTCATTTGTACAGGCCCATCATGTGCTTAATGCAGTTCTGATTTTGCAAATGGTTTAAAAAGGTCAACAGAAAAGACAAGCAACACACTGATTGCATCTTACTCTTTTACTTTTTGAAGTTCTGTTTCTGAAGTACAGTTTTCACTGTAAACCATTTTAGTAAAGGCTAGGGAAATATTATTCTCTGGATTTAATAGGACATGACATTAAAATGGATTGCTTTTAGGACTTTCTCAACACGAGAGGGCATTAAACCTGCTTGACGTCAAACAGAACTGATTATAAACATCTAACTCACATCATCCTGATAGATTTAATTTACTAGTTAGTTATTTAGCTGTTCATACAAAGTGGCATTCATCACTAGATTAATCAACCCCTGGAGCAAACTGATGTGTCCTGAACGAGCACACAGTAGTGATAGTTTATGAATTTGTCCTTGTAGGGTTTCATCATAGGTTTTAATGGTCCAGATCTTCTAGCCGCTACTACATCACCCTAAATTTCAGTGATAACTCTTTGCCCACATGACATGTTTTCCAAACTGATTAGTTTTACCTTTCTTTGTGGAATAGAGTTATCCAGTGCATCAAACTATCAGCATGTGGAGAGTTGTATCGATCAAAGCAAGAAAGCTAGACAGGCAGGCCAATAGATCGGCAGGAGGAGAGACGCAGGAGGCAGAGAGACATGCAGTGTGTGTGATTCTGTATGACTGTGGGCAGTCTGCTCATAGGGTTTATGGGAGTCTCTCTATATTGTCCGTCTTTTGCTTTGTTGGTTGTGTGATTCAGCAACTGTGGGAGAGAGAGAAAAAAGCCTCCAGCACATCAAAGATGTCTCTGTCTTACTCTCTCTCTCTCAGTCCGATCCTGTTATCTCTCTCTCTGGCAGATAAGTCAGATTGCCCTTCAGATTGGGTAATGAATCTACTTTATCAAAGCCCTTTATGGCCACTTGCCTCTCGCCAAATCTACTGCTGTAGAGAGAAAGATTTGGCCGCCACTACTCCAAACTCCATCCTTCTGTTTACAACATTTGTTCATTTTCCATTCTCATGTCCTTTTCAATCATACTGTACTGTATACTGTACACTAACAAGAGACTACCAGAATTTACCATGGTATTTTTTTCAATGTTTACAATAGCTACAATTTGGGTACAATAGCAACTTTATTTAAAATGTATTTAAAAAACAAAATTTATTTAATTTGACTATATTTATTCACATAAATATAGTTTAAATTTGTTTGTTTGTTTGTTATCATTTTATGTAAATACCATGGTGAATGAATATAGCAATTACTCATTAAATAAAACTATTTTGACACTTAAAGTCAATGTGAATTCCCATTTGCAATCTATATTACTTAAATGAAGGACAAAACTTGATTTTATCCATTGTGAATTGATTGTATTGTAACAAGTAGCAGTTAATAGTAGATACCAGAATGAATCCAGAATGAATTTCAGTTTAAAGATAATGTCTAAAATGGCTGTTGGTTATTGGTTAATATCCAATAGTCTGCTCACCTTAAGTGATATCAGTGATATCATATCTGTTTAGAGAACAAGATACAAGAATTTGATTAAAGATCATGAAAATTTAATTTTACAATGATGTGAATTTATCTAAGTTGTTACCCAAACTCAAGGTGGGTTAGGCATTTTTAATTAATTTATTAATTTATTTATGTTTGTTATACTGGTTGACAGTCTCTTCACATCCTGATAGCAATCAATAATTAAAGTGGTCTAAATATAAATATGTCTTCTGTGGAGGGCGCAGGACCATAAAATGTCCATTCAATCATTGCATTCGGTCCAAATGCAATGGCAGGATTCCCTACTTGCCTGTCAGTATGTATTTGCATACTTCTGCACAGCCAATAGCGAGAGTTTGGTGCATGGCTACTGTAGCAGGCTGAGCCAGAGGATGTTTAGGCATTATGGAAGGTAATTCAGATTCTGTTAAAGAAGTGCAAGCCCAAACTCAAAGACTTGCCAAATTACATAGAGACAGTCAATGAGAACAGGGTAAAACAAGGGTAAACATTAACAGTCTTTTTTACGAGATGGAGGAATTTGATGGGATGACGAACTTGCAGAGTTTCTTCTTGACAGGTAAGGCGAGCTTAAAGTTAAATGTGGGACCTTTACTGAAACTAACATACTTTTACCTTTTGAGACACACACTCACTTTTATAGACCCCTAAGAGTTGTGTTTGTGATGTTTAAGTCGTGACGCTGTAGTTCTGCTAACATTAGTAGTGCAGAAAAAGCCTACCCTACCATTTAAGCCTTACTTTTGTTGGGCACCGAACCGCGAGTCTCCGCTGACTGCACGCACATGAGCCGTCCTGTCGTGCTCGCTGTTGTACTTGAAACGACAAAGGGAGACTCAGAGTAATTGTTCTTTAACCATCAGAAGGCAGCGGTGAGAGGAAATAGTTTCCCAGTGCAATCAAAATCCTGCGTGGAAGTGCTAAATGAGTTCATTTCTTTATGTATAAACTGATTATGTTGTGGGTCAACTTGGAGGACGCACATGAAAATTTTAGTTTTTAGTACACTTCACCACTTCAACAGTACAAAAGAATCAAATAAGCATATACAACCCAGTAAACCTTCAGGTTACTAATTGTGACATTCAAAAAAAAAAATAGTGATATATTAATAACATGTATAAAACTAAATTTAACAACAGTCTCTTAAATGTTTTTTCTAACTTCATTAAACATTTGAATTTTTATTAACCTTTTAACGTTTTTTATTAAACATAGACCCTTACATTCATTAAAAAGGGTTAATTTTTGCTATTACAGGCTCATTTTGTAAATGTAAACAATTTAAACTTTAAACTGGGTGCTGCTTAATGCAAATATAATTAGCCACATTTTCAAAATCAGATGATTACGTTTGCCCATCTGTGCAAATGTATCTTTATGTATAAAGGCAAAAGAATGAGATCACTGTCTGTCACCATCGTTTTAGTGATCGTGTATATTTAAGGCACTGATGAATGGTACATCATACACACACAAACACAAAAATAAATAATTAAATAAATAAATCTGCGTTTGATTTGGTATTTGGTTTCTCACCCATCTTATCTAAATTAATTATAATTTTAACTGATAAACTTTATATATAAATTAAATGTACTTCACTTAAAAAACCTTGGACAACCTATGCAAAAAAAAAGCCTCAAAAGCCACTCAAAGCCTCAAAAAGCACCTAATGGAGTTTGAAATTCACATCAAGCTTCTGCCAAATCATAAAGATGCCTTTACAGACATAGCTACTGGGCCAGAGTTGCCTTGAGGTTGTGCATTTTAAGAAGCAGAGTCACACACACTGGCACGTAAAATGGGGTCTTGCCTATTTAATGCGCACGACATCCCACACTGTGAAGACATACTATTTGCCGTGTTCACCTTTGCGTGCTGATGCGGCGAGTATAAACCAGGCTTGCAGCATCGCTAACTAATGTCCAAATAGTTTTCTGCTGCATCAAAAATCGCATACTAAGTGGGTCAGACATTTGACAATTGATGACAAATTTACTTTAAAAAGTAAGTTCTATGTGGTATGCATGTGTGAAGTATGAATGCAGATGGGTATGTACTACATCAGCCATGTTGGAATTGTCATGTGACCTACACTTTACTGCCATTTATAACTTCTCTCCCTTTGTCTCATGTGTTCATTGGGTGCACGCTTCAGAATCTCGCTTGCCTACTGTTTTATGAATGCACATTTGTTTTGTTGCTTATTATACAGTGGTATTTTAATACTACTGTTTACGGAAGAGGATTAGGGCCAAGAAATAATAATAATAATAAATCTCGAGATTACAGTCATTATAATGCAAGATTAAACATAAAATGTTGACAATAACCTCATTAAATTCTGAGAATAACATCGTGTTTTGAGAAAAAAGTCATTGAATTTCAAGAAAAAATGTGAAATAAAAGGTTGAGAATAAACTCATTAAATTACGAGAAAACGTCGTTAAATTTCGAGAACAAAGTCATTACATTTCGAGAAAAAAAGTTGAAATAAACTGCTGAGAATAAACACACTTGTGTCATGTTCATTTCATCTCGTTGGACAGTGACAAACAGTGTCTGCAGTGGTTGGAGACTAATGCACATGGATGTAGAATACGATGCAATCAACCGAGGTTCAAATCCACTTTTGTTGAACTTACTCTTCTTCCTTTTCTCATCATATATCACATTGGAAAAGTGGAAATCAATTGCCTAGCGAGTGTTTCATAATAATGTATTAATTGGGTAGGTTTAGTGTTTCTACAGTAAATCCATTGTGATTTAACGAAAACTAACGATTTTTTGTAGTAGTTTAAAGAGTTTATTCTCAACATTTTATTTTGACTTTTTTCTCAAAATTTAACAACTTTATTCTCCTAATTTAATGTTTATTCTCAACATTTTATTTCAACTTTTTTTCTCAAATTTAACAACTTTTTTTCTCGAAACACAACGACTTTATTCTCGAAATTTAAAGGGTTTATTCTCAACATTTTATTTTGACATTTCTCTAGAATTTTTTTTATTTTTTTATTATTGCTTGACCTTAATCCTCTTCCGTAACTGTTTCATCATTTCAAACTTTTTTTTTTACATAGTTTGCATCAAAATACATTCTCTCACTTCCTCCATCCTATTTTGATGTGAGGAATATTTCACATATGTTTCACCATATGGAGTTCTTGATGAAAAAAATAAAAAAAATAAATCATTAGAATGCGACAATCTCTGATCTATTCTTTGGTAGACAGTTTATGTCGTTACACTGAAATGTTCATGTCAGCGAGGGTTAGAGTATTATACAGTATCTTGCAGTTCTTGCAATACAAATGACAAAAAATTCCATTGTATTTACTCAATCAATGTTTTTCTTACGTTTGGCACTAGGCAAGTGTTATTTTCGGTTACCTTTTACTTCAGGGGTGAGAACACATTCATTTTTAAATACATTGACATAAATAAATGTTGCTTATTATCCACTACATATGATTCTTTCAGCTGTGTAAACACAGGCAGCTCAATACTGAACTATTAATTGTGACCAATGGGGAGTATTCAGCCTCATGACTGACACCTGGGGGGAGGCGGGCCATATGGCCTCTGGGCACACGGTTGTGGCACATACCGGCAGAGCCATACAGAGCACAGCACTGGCATTGGCCGATGCCACAGAAGGGTTCTGAGGAGAAGTCTTCATGCACACACACACACTGGCATATTTTTTTCTGCTAATTAACCTGCTGTATTCTCTCATTAAAGTGTGCACTCTAACGGAAGGAGGGTTGAGAGGTTTCGTGACAACTGCTGTCCCTGCGAGAACAGATTTTTGAAACACTTCCTCATTCTGCACCCTCCCTCGATCCTCCTGTCACATTTCTCCCTACGCTACTCCATTTCTATCTTTCTCACACCCAGAAGTTGTCAAGTAATTAATTTTCTCCATATACCATATTAGCGAAGACCTGCAAATAAGCTTTAATTAAGGTTAAAAGGAAGTGACTGGAAATGATAGATTGTAAAATGGCTTAAACATATTGAGCATTTCTTTAATGCAAATTACAGTATAGTCAATAATCAGTAAAATTTCACAATTCTCAACATCAATTTGGATGCCACAGTAAAACAAATATGATATGGAACACATACACATTCTATTTAAGAAGTGAAATTTTAATATAAGTAACTAATTAAATTAAATTAATGGAATGTTGCTTTCAAGTTTCAACAACAACATACCAGTAAAGTCTTGCTCACACCTGGAAAGATTATTATTAACATAATTATAATGCTAACTAGTGTCCACACCAACGTAAAATAGCATTGTTTGTTAAACACTCAAAATAAAGGTTCCCCTTCAGGAACTCGAGCTGCGTCGAAACGCTACGGGAACGCATTCAGCGTGACCACGCTCTGAATCACATGTGTAATCAGTCCAATGGATGGGCGAGACGTCACGGGCGGGGTGACGTAATGACCAGGAAGCTTAAAAGCATGTGCGGTGGAACCAGCGACAGCTTTCTGTCATTCAGCAAGCGCTCTGTGTGTGTGTGTCAGTCGCTATCTGTTTGTGAGTCTTATTTAGTGTTGTTTGTCCACTTATAAGCTCCATTATGTCAAAGCTTCAGTCAAAAGAAGCATTTGGCAGCATTCAGGCTGTGTGTTCCTCCCTGCCCGTGCTATATTTCGGGTGGGGACACACATAGTTTGTGTGTTGTCTGCTTGGGAGCGAAGCACGCAAAGTCAGCTCTCGAGGGAGCGTTTTGTTACTGCCTTGCTTCGCTCTCAGAGGGCTCTCTTTGAGGAGGGAGCCTTCACTAGCGTTTCTCACGGTGCCGGCCCCGCTTTCGCTGAGGCGGCTGTGCTCGTGGGTTTCGCATATGGATCCGGTGGAGGGAATGTAGACGGACGAGTCCCTATCTTCTTCCTTAACCATCAGATCCGGCGCCCACTCTCGGGCTTTCGGAAGCCCGCGCTGCGGTCCTTCCCCCCTGGGGAGAGGGCGCGGCGCTCCGTCTGTCTTTCTCCGAGGAGATTGATACGGAGGGCGTCGATGAGCTTGCCAGTTGCACCAGCATCAGTTACACAAGCATATTATGCCTAATATTATAATGAGCAGCATTAATGGGGAGCGGAGCTCACGCAGTCGGCTCTCGGGCGGCTGATTGTGCTTTTCCCGCTGTTAAGTGCTCCGCTCTCGCCGGGCACGCTCTGAGGAGTGTGTCCGTGCCTGTGATCTTGCGATTCCGGTCCCGCTACTGCTGAGGCACGGCGGCGACTAATCGCGAGGGTCGTGCATGATCTGGCGGACAGGTTGGAGACGGCTCTTCCTATCTCCACCCGCGTTCCCTACATCTAGAGCTCGTTCTCGAGGCTCGGAAGCCCATGCTGCGGTTTCTTCCCGCTCTGAGTAAATGCTCACTGCTGCAGCTATTTTTCACTGAGGAGATTGATATTGTTTGTGTGACAAAGCGGCTTGCGCGCTGCCAAGGCAACGCGTGTATTTTCGGTTTTTGATGTGAATTTTACCACGCCAGACCGTGTTTACTCGTTTGGTTTTTTGATTGCATTTAATGTGTTCCAGCTCCTCATTCTGGTGGCGTCACTTCTCGTACTCCGCAGAGTCTAGAGTCAGAGTGGCGGCCCCAGGCCGACAGCTTCTAGCAGAAGGCGGTTCTGCGGACCATCATTCTTGCTGGATAGTCTTTGTCTAAAACTTCCTGACGCCTAAGGCCTAGGACTTCTGAGGGCCAGCTCCCTCTGGGGAAGAGCGGTGTACACCGCATTACACGGTGCCAGTCAACTGCCCGTTTGGTACAGTTCTGGAGTTCCTGCAGGCCCTTCTCTCCGCAGGGTTGACCCACTCCACCCTAAAGGTCTACATGGCGGCCATTGCGGCCTACTGCACCCCTATTGGTGGCCAATCCATCTATCGCATCCTTCGCCAGTAGGACTGTGATTTCCGCATTCAAGACAGGAGCATCAGCCGCCTTCACTGATGTGAAGCGGATGCCGCTGAACTTGGGGGGATGCCGGGCGAACTGAATCGCATAGCCGAGTCTGATGGTCCGCAGGAACCAGTGAGACGGTATGGGTAGCCAGCTACCCAGACACCACACAAGCTGGACCAGCAGGACCACCGACGTACCCGCGGTGGGGCAGCGAGGTGGAACACAGGGACCTGAAGAGGGGTCTGAGTGTGCAGTGCAACACTTACCTGGTTCCACGGTTTGGCAGAGGGTGCGTGAGTAGGGCCTTTGACGTCAGACCACCTCAGTCTGCTCCTGTGCAGCCGAGAACTGCTGGGCCATGTTCTCGACTGCATCGCCGAAAAGGCCGGTCTGGGACACAGGAACCTCGAGGGACCGAACTTTGTCGGCGTCCCTCATGTCGACCAGACACAAACAGAGGTAATGCTCCTGAACCACAAGTGTGGACATCGCACGACCCAGAGAACTCGCAGTGACCTTCGTCGCTCGGAGCGCGAGATCAGTTGCGGTTCGGAGCTCTTTTAGAACTTCCAGATCGTGACCACCCTCGTGCAGGTCCCTCAGTGCTTTAGCCTGAAGAACCTGCAGTAACGCCGTAGCGTGTAAGGCGGAGGCAGCTTCTCCACAGGCCGTATAAGCATCGCCTGACAGGCCAGACGAGTACCTACAGACCCAGGAGGGGAGGCATGGTTCGCCCTGCCGGGTGGAGGCGGTATTAGGGAACAACTGCATCGCAACCGACCGCTCCACCGGGGGGACCCCCATATACCCCCTAGCTGCAGCACCGTCGAGAGTGGTGAGGGAGGAGGAGTTAGCAGGTCGGTTTCCTGGATGCTGGATATATGAGTAAAATGATTCAAAGACACAATAAATATACAATACTACACTATATTGCTCTATGTTGTATTGAAATTCAAAGCTTACCATGCATCATCTTGGAAATAAAGCTTCATGTCTTTAAGTCCGTACCATTTGTAGTCAGCATTATTTCTCTGAAGTTATGATGAGCCACTTTCAATTTGTGAAGCTCAATCTTGTTCTGCACATCAGAACTATATTCTTTGGTTTTAGGTTTTACTTCTTGTGATGAATGATTAAGGGTTTTTGGCCTTTGTGTTGCTCATATTTATAATTCTGTGGAACAGGAAGTCATGGCTGGACAATTTCATGCTCCTATAGTCACCCTGGTGTGCTAAAAAATGTAAATATGACTGGGAATATATATCAGTGATATTTTTCTCATAAGAATTTCTAGGGGTGCCAATAATTGTGGCCAACATGCACTGGATAATTTATTTCATTTATTTCATCATGAGATTTTCCCCCCACTTTCAATTGTTTTGCTTCAATGAAAGGTTAGAATTTTTGTGAATTTTTTTAATGAAAGATAAAAAAGATCAACAATGCAGATTTATTTTCACAGCCGCCTTTCCTCATGTTTACCAAAGGTGGCAGTATTAGTGGAGGGCACTGTATTTCAGGCTGTTTCTACACACCTGATAGAAAGGTTGTCTCATGGCCTTGTTAGTAGCATTGTTTTTAGTAGCAAATAAACTGAGGTGAATCACCCATTGAGATCTGTTTTCGCGAATGTTCAGAATTTTCCATTGGGTCACACACCCCCATATGTCTAATTCTTCACCAGGGGAGCCAGAGCGGTACAGTAATGCTTTTATTCATCTTTTTTTAGAAGCACTGCTGGGAATGGCTCTATGTGGCGGTTGCTCATTTTGTTGTTCACCACACTGGGAGTTATGGATGAGGTAGCTCTCTCGCAGCATATGCTAACGCCACTTTTCTTTCCATCGTGCATCAGACGCCTCAGAGACACACCAGCTTCACTTTGCTTGGAGACGGTGCCGCTCTACGAGCTTCCTCTTTGTCTCAATGTTTCATCAAACAGACACGGTTCTGTCAGCCTAGGTTTCCATATTTCTCACCCTTTCAGATGTTTCCTTGGCTCTGGCAGAGGAGCAGACAGATTGCAGTGAATGATTTGTGTTGAAAATGGATACGGTGAGGAGGAAGAGGAGGAGGGGAGCAGATGGCGACGATGAGGAAGAGTGATTCATGATAACATGGGCCTGCGGTGGGGTCTTCTCCTGGCACTACCGGTGCCTGCAGCTCCTGCTGTCTCTGGTAACACTGGCAGGGTGGCTGGGGGCATCATCTATCATATATTTTCATCTTCTTTTCATTTTTTTTTTACAGTACCTCACACATCCCCCCATTCTCAAAGACTCCAGCCCTCGCCGTGATCCATGCCCCCTCATTCATCAGCATTTTCTCTGGCTGCTCCTGTGGGCTCTGACAGATCTCCATTAGAAGAGTGAGATCTGGCACTGAGCCGAACAGGCCCTACAGGCACTCTCTCTGTTCATGGAGTCCACGATCCTTCTGCACGGGGAGGGGAGGAAGTTTCTCAGTGTGCACTGTTCCCCTTTTTTTCTGCTTTCTTTCAGCCTTGTGTGTTTGTGTGTGTTTTTCTTGATGAAGTTTCTTTCCACCCTGTTGTAACAGAGAGGTTAGCTTCACATCACTCTGATCCCTCCTCATGGCGGGCTCTGTTAAATGCTTAAAGGAATAGTTCACCCAAATATGAAAATTCTATCATGATTCTGTCAGCTTCATGTTGTTCCAAACAGTGTGTGAATTATTCAATGACTTTCAGAGAGGTCGACTTTTAAATCAGTTTCTGTCAGTAATTTCCAGGGCACAATCTGTTGAGGTTTGTATTACGCAACTTTATTGAGTTTTGGCACCTCTAGTAGTGTGAGCTAAATGGCAGCTATCCTGAAACCTTTTTTTAACAAAACACTTTTTAGTATATACATATGATAAACTACTATTCTACCACTACCATAACTCCACGTTTGGGGACAATAATATATATTTTTTTATGTTTTTGAAAGAAGCCTATTATGCTCACCGAGTATGCATTTATTTGATCCAAAAATGCAGTAAAAAAGTGTATTGTTTATATTATAAAATATTATTTCAATTTCCAATTTTCCATTTGAATATATTAAGTAACTTACTCCTGTGATGACAAAGCTGAATTTTCAGCAGCCATTACTCCAGTTTTCAGTGTCATGTGATGTTTTATAAATCATTCTAATGTGCAAATTTGGTACTCAAGAAACATTTCTTATTATTATCAATGTTAAAAAGAGTTGTAATGCGGGAAGCAAAGGATAACAGGCAGAAACGTGGATCTAAGTGCAGGTGTTTTTTATTAGAAAGAGCAAAAGCAAAACAAGGGAATACGGAACCAGAATATACAGTATACAGTATATCTAACAGCTGACAATGAAAACAGGGAAACCAGGGCTTAAATAGACAAAGGATAACAAGGAAACAAGGGATCTCTGGAGGGCAACCAATCAGAAAATAACTCCAAAATGGCACAGAAAACTCAGAACACAAGAATACATAATGTAAGAGTCCAAACATCAGGCAAAACCGTGAACATAGAGCTCTACCCTTAAAAGTGTGGCCTCCAGATGCTCCAAAAACAACAAAGTCTAGGAGGGTGGTGGAGTGGAGGCAGACGGGGGGGGATTGGAGGGCCAGGCCCATGAGATGAGAGTAGAAAATAACTCCAAAATGGCACAGAAAACTCAGAACACAAGAATACATAATGTAAGAGTCCAAACATCAGGCAAAACCGTGAACATAGAGCTCTACCCTTAAAAGTGTGGCCTCCAGATGCTCCAAAAACAACAAAGTCTAGGAGGGTGGTGGAGTGGAGGCAGACGGGGGGGATTGGAGGGCCAGGCCCATGAGATGAGAGTATGCCTGGAGACCGAGACGGAGCTGGCAGATCAGAAGGCCATGGCAGAGTCTTGGAGCCGACAATGGAGGGACCTCTGGGTCCACCTGACTTTTTGAACCATCTGACTGGGGAGCGCAGAGACATACTGGACTTGGGAGCTCTGACTATCGGACCTGAGACCACTGGACTTGTGATAATTAGACTAGGGAGCACTGAAACCACTGGGCTAGGAAATTATGAGATTACATGGTTTGGGACCAGTGGGTTTGGGACCAGTGTACTTGGGAATGCTGAGACCACCAGATTTGGAACCACCGGACTAGGGAGAACTAGGAACTTTCTATTCATCAACGAAAAAAGGTTTTTACACATATTTCAATAAAGTATCGCTTTGAAAAACTTTTTAATCATAATTAAGCATTCATCTAACAGGCACCTGTAACAGCTTTATGCAGGTTGTTCCATTGAGGTTGCTGGTAGTTTTATTTATTCAGTGTTGAAGGGTGTTAAGACCCTCCACATCTGTGGGTGGCAGTTAATCAAGCCAGCAGAGTTAGCGTTAGTGCTTCTATTCCGACCCCCCACCTCATACACCTGTGCTGCCTTCAGCAAGACAGCATCAGCCCAGAGAGCAGAGATGCTGGGATAGAGACATAGAGTGATTGTATTATATTCATATCAGGCATTTATGGGTCCTTTTTTAATTATTTATTCATATATTATTATTTTTATTTTATTTTATTTTATTTATTTATTTTGCAAAGAAGGCTGCAAGTCTTAAATATCTGGAATACTGTTGGCAAGAGTCTTTATTTGAGAGAGACTTATAAACTAATAAGCCAGCTTTATAATGCAAGAGGTTGAAGTAAAGTACAGCATTCATCCAAACAAAACAACACATTGCATTACATTGCATCAACAAATTGAGAGACCATACATTTAGTCAGTTGCCAGTTTTTAGTATATTGATAGTTATTGTGTTGGTTTGATATTTAAAGATATGCTTTTAGATGATGACTTAAAGACCTCATGGAATAGCTTGCTGAGCACAGCAGTCCAAAAATCATGCAGATATCTTGTCACAGGCAGGCCCACATGGAATCTGTGGTTGCAGAAATGTTTGCAGATTTTCATAATTAGAAAACCTGTCATTCAAGTTTTCCCACCTCTTGTGCATTTGATTGGTGAAGTCAACATGGGTTGTTGGTTGCAACCCATTCTGTAATCTGACATAGAGTATTTCCAAGCGAATGATATTCACTGAGAATAAAAAAACAAAATGACAAGATATTATTTTATTATGAAAAGTGAGAGTTACATATAGTACCTGATTGGAGCCAGATAAAATATTTGGCCCTTGGTTAACATTATCCAATAGCCTGCATGGGTGATGTCAGCAGAAAAATAAAGTAATTTCAGAGAAAGATTTATTACATGTTAATGTCATGTTATGTTGCAGATTGTTCTTTGGACATAGAACAGGGAGTCAAAACAGATTTCCTGTTTTTATATAGTTTGATTCTGGTTGTATTTTGATTAGTGCTGTCAAACGATTAATCAAAAGAAAAAAGTTTTTGTTTGTATATTTGTGTGTTCTATGTCTATGTATATATAAATACACACACATACAGTATATATTTTGAAATTATTTACATGTATTTACTAAGGTTGTCAGTTTAACGTGTTAACTTAATTAATTAGTTATGAAAAAATAACATAATAACATAGTTATTAAAAATATGATTTTAATCATTATTAAAATAATTTCAATGCCGTTAACTCACTGGCCCCGCCCCCAGACCTGTACATCATCTTTATACAGTTGACAAATATGATGCAGGGCAACAACTCCATAAATACAGTTATGCTCTAAAATTAAAGATATTGGTGCAAAAATGCCCCTTTATGTGTCACGCCCCTGGACTCTTTGTGTTGTGTTTTCCCTCCCCAGGTGTGCCGTGTTCCCTTTAATTAGTCATTCCTTGCACCTGTGTTTTCCCAATCACCCAGTGTTTAAAAGCCCCAGTCCTTTCAGTTAGTGTTTGTGGGTCCTCAAACGTCATTCCTTGTGTTCCAGTGTCTCCTACGTTCCCCGTGTGATCATTAAAGACTGTGAATTGAAGTTATCTCCATGTTTCCTCATTCCTCGCTCCTTGCCACCCGAGAAGTGTAACAGAAGGACCGACCAAAACAGTAACTTCCGTGTTTTCCCCTCCGTATGTTTTCCGTTTTTTCTCAGCGTTTTTCTTTCCGTTGTGTCCCCATGGATCCCTTCACTCGCCCCGAATTCCTCCTCCTCCTGCTGGAGCAGGGAGACAAAGCTCTCGAGGACCATACCAAACTGTTCCTGTTGGTCGCGAACATCACCAGCTATCCGGACGACGCGCTCTGCTCTTTCTATGATGCAAGCCTGAACGCCGAGTGCAGAGTGCTGTCGTCCGAAGATGGTCCTCGGGAGGAATTTGCCACCTTCGTGGAGTGGACTCTTGCGAGAAACGGGTCGCCACTCACCATCTGCCCCGTGGAGGATATCGCCGGATCCACTCCGGACCCAGAGCCCAGCCCACCATCTCCCCGCGGTACGGAGCATCAGCCTGAGCCCACCGATGACGGAGAGCCATTTCCCGCCGCGATCCG
>NW_015629512.1:38620-50353 GCF_001515625.1 Sinocyclocheilus rhinocerous
CCCAGGAAGGGCTCCTGATTCCTCGTTTAGCCCAGGAAGGGCTCCTGATCCCCAGTTCAGCCCAGGAAGGGCTCCTGATGTTTCGTTTAGCCCAGGAAGGGCTCCTGATCCCCAGTTCAGCCCAGGAAGGGCTCCTGATCCCCAGTTCAGCCCAGGAAGGGCTCCTGATCCCCAGTTCAGCCCAGGAAGGGCTCCTGATCCCCAGTTTAGCCCAGGAAGGGCTCCTGATCCCCAGTTTAGCCCAGGAAGGGCTCCTGATCCCCAGTTCCGCCCAGGAAGGGCTCCAGCCCAAGAGCTCTCTCCAGTGCCCGCTCCTCAAAAATGCCCGCCCTCCCACCGCTGTCAGCTGGCAGCCCCTTTGCTCGCCCTCAGCCCACCATCATTGTGGTGTGAGCCCCGCGGGACTGCCATCCTCCAGCGTCACCGTGGTTGGAGTCTCCCTCACCTCCGCCTCCAGCCTCCGAGGCCTGGACTCCGCCTCAGCCCGTAGACCCAGTGGCTCCACCTCGGCTCCTAGCTCCCTCGCCTCCACCGTCACCCATCGATCCATCAGCTCCACCGGGCACCCTTGTCAGTTAGTTAGTGTTTGTCGGTCCTCAAACGTCATTCCTTGTGTTCCAGTGTCCCCTACGTTCCCCATGTGATCATTAAAGACTGTGAATTTAAGTTATCTCTGTGTTTCCTCGTTCCTTGCCTCCCGAGAAGTGTGACATTATGAGTTTTTACCTCATTTATATCATATAAGCGATACCATATGAGCATAGAGAGCAATATACGAGTACTGTTTTGTCACGAATATCACAAGTTTAAATGTGATTTTATACAACAGTTTAGTAAATTAGTTAATATTTTGTTATATTTTAAACACAATACTGTCTGTTTTGCTCAATGTTGCAGAGAAAATATTAAATTTTAAGCCACCGCAGAGCTGTTATACGTTTCTGAATGAATCCTCGTTTTGAACGAATCCAATGATTCAATAGCTCTATTCATAACTGACCCATTTACTTCATTCCTGAAGGAATCAGCAGTTTGAACGAATGAATGAATGAATGCATGACGTATAAAGACATTTACCGCCACCTGCTGGCAGTTTTAGTTTCTTATTTATAAATTCTTATTTCATAAAAAAAATAAAAATAAGACAGTTGGTAACTAAGCCGTTTTGGACTTTCATTGTATGAACAAAAGATACTGAGATGTTACTCAAATTATCTTCTTTAATGTTCCACAGTTTGTTAGGCCGTTGTAGCCTATACGTTTGTGTAATACATTTTGTTGAATCAAATAAAATTTATTTCTAAAGATACTATTTGTATTGTTTACTTGATTTCTCTTTTTTTTTTTTTGTGTATGTGTGAGTAATTTCACAGCCAAAATTTATTTGACATGTAATTAATTAATTAAAAATGTTAATTGACTGACAGCCCTAGTATTTACATGTCTATATTTATATTCATATAATTTATATTATAAATATTCAACATATATAAACATACCATAATTTTCTGAAATATTTACGTGATGTTTGTGTATTTATATATATAATAAATACACACAGTACACATACTGTAACGGAAGAGGTCTGACACAACAGGTTAGTATTTATAAAACGGGTTTATTTGGTCACAGAGAGTACTGGGGTAGGGTCCAGAGGATGTGATGGTGAGTGAATAGTTCGAAGGATATGATGAGTGGGGTACATATATTATGTAAACAAAAAACTATTTTGGATGTGATTAATGCACGATTAATCGTTTGACAACCCTAATTTTGATTCATTTGGGTATACTTCAGTTAAAATGTTATTTGCTAAAGCTGTTATTTGTTATATACAGTATCTGCTAAAGCTGCAAACTATTTTTGAACTATTGTTAAAATAATCAGCTTTTAATAGTCATTTGTTCAGGGATTCTACACTGGTTTCGTTTTTGCTTGCCTGAAAAGAACATGTTCATGAGAGTAATCTGTTCATGAATTGGGCTGGTCATGCAGTATGTTTTTGATTAACTTTTAAAATTATTTGTTCATGAAACAGACTACACTGTGTCACGTTACGCCGCCGGAAGGAACACGGAGCCGTGGATAATCAAAAGAGTCTTTATTAATCCAACACAGGGGATAAATCCAACATAGGGAACAGGAGGTAAACACACGTACATCACTGGTAGACCAGACAAACACTAACTGCACAGACTAGGACTTATAAACACAGGGCAATCAGGGGAACACAGGTGACAACAATGGAACATAATCAAACTAAACGAGGACAGGAACATAACCAAATAAGGAGACACAGGAAGGACTACGGGGGCAAAACAGGTACAAAATTCTGACACACTGGTCATGCAAAATGTTTTTTGATTTGCTAAAAATAGCCAGCTCAGAAAAGTCATTTGTTCATAAATTAAGATACACTGTTTTTGATTTAATAAGAATAACCAGCTTATATTTGTTCATGAATTAGTCTACACTGGTTGTGTGTTATCTTTTTGATGCACTAAAATGAAATGGCCCATAAGAGTATCGTGTTCATGAATCAAGCTACACTGGTTGTGCTGTATCTTGTTGATTCACTAAAAAGGAACAGCAAATTAAGTCATTTGTTCATTAATCAGACTACACTAATCAAGTAATATTATTTTTTTCACTAAACACAACTGGCTCTTAAGATTCATTTGTTCACGATTTGAGCTACAGTGGTCAAAAAATTTGTTTTAGATTCACTAAAAAAACTTGTAATTTGTTTGTGAATCTGACTGGTTGCTGGTTTTGCATGCAGCCTGTGAGATGAACTCAAGAACATTATTTACTATTTAATATTTATTATATATTTACAAATGTTTTATTGTATCATGTTAAATACAGAAAACTCACATTAACAACAAATGAAATGTCTTTAGCTGTGGCAATAAAGATTCAGCAGCAGTGCCAGAGATTCAGCAGTGCGGGAAGCACTAATACAAGGAACGTGATACAATACAAATATATTGGTCTTGGGATAAAAAAAAAAGGATACATTTTGATTTCATGTTGACTATAGATAGTTTAGATAATTTAACCAGTTACAGTTCAGTCATCTCAGCTCCATTTCGTATTACATAAAGTTGTAGTAGTGAGCGAACTCTAACCCTGCTTTGATAAACAACATGACAGTCAGCAAGCAGACAAACCCATTAGCTCACACCCTTCCCTGGCCCGGACACAGGACGCTAATGGCTTATTACTGAAATAAATGTGGTTATTCCCTTTTCTATTAGTGCAGTACGAGCGTACCCTCTCTGACACACTAGATTAATGTGTGTGTTAAAGCAGCACAATTAGATAAAGGCTCCGTCCTCCAGTCACCGCTACAGAGGCAGTCAGCTAATATATGTGCAGTGTAGTGGCGTGTTTTCCTCGTTTCCTGTAAAAAAGACATATCTGGTTCCTAAATAGATTTTACCCTGCCGAATGACTCTCCCAGAAAGCAATTACTGCAGGTTTGCGTCGACTGATTATCAATGAGTCACTTTGAGCATTTTAGCGTACTATATTTAACCTGACTTTATTTTCCACTGGTCTTTACAAGCCCACAGTTCGGCCGAGGAGGGGGCAGGCAGTATGAATGGGCGCCCAATTACCTATTACTTACCTGCTCTTAAAGTGACAGGAAAATTGCAGAGCCTGTCCATACGCTCTATTGTAGAATGAGAGGCCCGATCCAGATGCAGCCGCTCAGGCGCCCTTAGGATCTGTCAACCAAGCACATCAAGTCTGCATTTCCTCATGCATTTCTCCTGTGCTGTTTTATTAAGGAATCATGCTTTGGGATGCAATTTCAACAAAAGGAGTCAACTTACTTAATAATTAGATTACATAAATTTTACATTCAAAATTATTTCTAGGACACATCATCCGAGCTGAGTGATTTGATTGTATTTAATCTGGATGAGATCTGATAAACAGATAAATTCATAGATAAATTCTTATCCTAGTTTAATTTGCAGAGTAAACTATAAATAAGCCATTTATGTATTAATTCCTCTAAAAAAAAATTGAGTAAACACTGTAGCATCACCGTCTTTGTTTCTTTCAGTGGCCATCTGCAATTACATAGCAACATTGGCTTGACCAGTAGACCAATAGACTTCGAAAAGCAATAACCTGTCTGTACACTTTGTAAAAAAACAAAAAAATGGTTTCTTCAGTGTTAAGACTCCAGTACAGTACGTGGCAGAATCCACCTACTGGATTGGAGTGTGAAGCATTGGGTGGTACATAGGAGATCAGTGGTGTCTGCCACAATTTTATTGTACAAATTGTTTAAATTATTTGGTTGTTGTTCAACAAAATCAAGTGAAGCACTTTGAAAATGTTCAACGAGCATTAATGTGAGTCGCAATGTACTGATATCATGCAATATATTATCTCTGTTTGTGTTCTACAGAAGAAAGAAAGTCAAACAGGGGTTTCCCAAAAGCAACTATGGTCGCAAGTTCCGTCGTTACCAATAGATTTCAATGGAACTAACTACCATAGTTAGCTAACGATGCTTTTGGGAGACGCACCCCAGATCAGTAAATGACAGAATGTCACGTTCTGGCTGAACCCTAGCGGAAAAAAAAATACTAATATGTATTTGAAATACATTTATTTCATGCTAAGTACAGTACAAAAATATTTACATATTTATTAAGCAAATAAAAATACCCTGCAATTGTACTTTTGGTATTCTAAGCTGCTATATAATGTCTGCTAAATTGGAACAACTAATTTTGTACTTAATGCACTTTAATTTTGCGGAAGTAGTGCTGACGTCTAACTAAAGTAAATATATTACTTTTCTTTTTTACTAGAGAACTACTGTGTTTACATTTTTTTTTTTAATGCAGCATCCATAAATGCACATGCGACATACAGTATTCACTCCTGAAAAGTTATAATTGTTCAACTTTGAAGGAAAGAAAACGTAAATAATCTTCTGTTGATGTTTTATACATTGAACATATGTTATAAAATCTGTTTCATAAAAAAATACTTTGTACGTCTGTTGTCTTCGTGTGAAGTGTGGGAGTTTTGACTGAGGAAGAATCAAACTTAGTCCTCCACATGTATTCGCACCTCTTTCGAAAAACAGTACCTTACAACACACTGCATACCAATTAGTTCTCTCAACCTCTCTCTGATTCAGCTGTTTTCTAAAAACGAGGGCATGTTTAATTAGCTAGAAGGCAGACAGGGTTATGTGGGCGAAATATTGTTGGAACATTCTGGCTATTCATATTTCTAATTTTAATTCACTTTTATTTGGAAGTAGTGCTGACGTCTAACTAAAGATATACATATAAGTGTAACTGAATGTGCAAAATACCGATACCGATATTATTCAAAGATCATACAATCCTCATCAATAGCAACATTAAAACACATTTTAGGCTTAATATTAAGAAATATGCATTGTGCACAAGTACTCCAGGTTATGTGGTGTTGGAACATTCTGGCTATTCATATTTCTAATTTTAATTCACTTTTATTTTTTTTTATTTTTTTTATGATAGTCCCTGTGATTTATGGGTATATTTAACTTCTTTAATTATAACTGCAGTCTAGGTTTTTAACAATGTAGTGATTGTTACAAATTAATGAAATTCAGTGAAACTTAGTGTATGAATGTATATTTATTTTGTCTACATATATATATATATATATATATATATTGACCCAAATAGGTTTAATATAGGAATGACCCAAATAGGTTTATTATATTAAAGTAGATGATATTTTTACAGCTCAAGTGAATGATTAAAAAAAAAAATCCAGAACTCAGTGCTTATTAGTACATTTACATTTACATTTAGTCATTTAGCAGACGCTTTTAACACACACACACACAAAGAAAAACAAGTAGATAGAATAGAAAAAAAAATAGAAAGCTAGTATTTCTTTTGTTTTTTGTTTTTTTATTAAAAAAAAGAAGATAAATATAGTTAAAGTAGAATTAAAATACAATAGAAAGTGCTAGAGTTAGAGGGTCAAATAAAGGTTAAAGATGGCAGATGACCAGTTGCTAATAAGATTAATGGGAATACAATTGACTTTCTCAAGGTTTCATTAAAAAAATAATGTCATTGCAATGTTTGAGTAATTGACAATTAATTAATTTTGGGACACAAAATTTGACAAACATCCTGGTGGAACTGTGATCAAACAACACCATTGGGTATTTGCCGTTAAGAATCCACAAATACAGTACCTTAAGTGGTTAGAGTGCAATACAGAATGCTCAGTGCTATTGATCCTGCATGTGACACGTTTGCATATTCCGGTGGACGACATAATGCCCTGTTTGCATGTGCTAGTGGTTAGTGACAGCACCACAAGTGCTAATCCAGGCCTGTTAGCACTGCTACCCTTAAGGATTTCTCTATCAATTTATCTCCATGTGACCTTGGGTATTTGGTTTCAAGGTTACAGCATTATTGATCTGGGCGCAGGTCAGCTCAATGAGCAGGTAGAGCTGAGGTTAGCAGAGAGGTCTCTGATGAGGTGGATTTGTCCCTCATGCAGATCAATCAGACGCATAGTGGACACTCACAGGAGAGTCACTGTGTTTAGTGCTAAACATTAGCATAGTACAAGAGAAATGTACTCCTTCCTGTATAGATTAACGGGGTCATGGAATGAGGAATCAAATTATCTTCTGTAAAAGCTATTTGTACCATTAAAACATCCTGCAAGATTCATAGCTTAAAATATCCTCAGTATGAAAACAAACAATATAAAGAAATAAAATAAATGCATAAATACATAAATAAAAACATTTAACCAAGCTCCAAAAATGTCTCATTTGGGTATTGCTGGTTTTGTGACATCACACTGGTTAAACTATATTGTTCGTTCAAATTTTCACTAAGCAAATATTCATCTTTGACACTGGCATAACACATTGTATTGACAATTAGACACCACTTACATGCATACTTATATAAAAGGATATTTAGAAAAAGAAAGTAGGGTGGGCTTGATTTTATACTTTGAGAATGAATTGGGTTGTGAAAAATGGAGGGATTGAAAAGTAAAAGACATTTGAAAATTCAGTCAAAAAGGAAAGTCAGAAGAGGAGCAAGTGAATACATTTTGATGAAAGATTGATCTTATAATGTACAATGAATTGTGCACATTCTGAACAGAAATGTATAGTTATAGTTTTGATTTCATGTCGACTTTATACATATTGATTTGCTGATTATCTTGGCTTGAAAATCACGTATAAACATTGGTCATATTAAATGTGGCATAGTCAGAAAAATACTTTGATGGAATAGACTGCAGACAAGTGGCTTGGAAAATGGATGATTGGATTTTAACCAAATTCTGATTCCAAAAGGCCTCAACACCAAAAGCTCTGGTGAGAAAGTGTCCTAAGTAAAGAACCGTGATGTCAAATGTCTCTTCAGATTTCATTCAGCCTGTCTGAAAGCAGAATAAAGCGCTGCTCTTCAGCCTTTGTACATGCAGGTCAGCCAAAGCTCAGTCCTTTATAGAAAGTGAGCAAAGCTGTGCTGTGTCTACTGAACCTCTGACTGCTTAAGGGAGAGATATTAAGAGATTTCACTTTCTAAACACTGAGAATGGAAGATCAGTGCGCAGACATCCGAGTGGGATTCTTGTCCATCACAACATTACCATAGAAATCTCAGCTCTACCTGTACGTGTGTAATATCTTTAAGCATGCATTTATTGCCAGATGTTTGTCTGATAGAGCACCAGCAATATCAAGGTAATGGGTTTCAATTTCCAGGGAACACATAGAGTATACTGGGAAAAAAGAAAGACAAAAAAGTATAGCTTGGGGGCTTAGGGCAAAAGTTCTTGATCTTTGGTTTGCTCATTTGGATAATCGTTCTGTGTTTTGGGGTTGTTTTATCCTAGTTCTGGGTTTATGCCAGAGCTGCAATGTAAATGACATTTAAAAATTGTAATAGCACTTAAGCAAATGTAAGGAACTAGCGGAGATGGGGAAAAACAGTTTTGGGTTGTGTTTTACAAATAAGTTACATTAAACTTACTTTAATAAAAAATAAAAATAAAAATGCATCTGCACTTTTGCTTTTTACCACTTCCTAACAATGGAAAAGGGGCATAATTGACTGCAATACAAAATATTAACCATTACCATATACATTTAGAAATCTCAAACAGGTGTTAGCATAGGCACTACTTTAAACTACAACAACAACAACAACAACAAGTAACTCTACTGTAATAAGGTGATTTAGAGAGAGTCAGGAAACAATAGGTGAGAGAGATCATTAAAACAGGCAGTACTTGACGTGTCTGAGCTGTTGGAACATTCTTGACATTAAACTGAGGAGAGATAAACCAGCATAACAGAAATATCAGACTTCAACTCTCCACCCTGCAGATGTGTAAATTAATGCCAAAGCCTCAGAGACAGAGAGAGAGTGAGAAAGAGTTATACAAGTTAGTTTCAGTTTGACCCCTGTAAATGAGCCTTTGAAACTCTAAAAAGCATATGAGCAAGTTTCAAGTCTGTAAGACAGAATCTAAGAGCTGCAGAATCCTCATCGTAAAAAACAAAAACACATCTAGATTCATGAAATATCTACTCATTTTCCTTCTGCATATTGTCTGCTTTACACTGTGTTAGTGATACCAGGTTACACATGCCAGCACAGAATCATTTTTGAAAATATTTAATTTTATATAACTATAAACATTTGTTGAAAAATGTCCACATTGTTTGCAAACTGTAACACACACACAATCATGGTTTACTGTACAAACTGTATATTATATCCCCTACCCCTATTCCTAAACACAACCCTCACAGAAAACACAGAAACATTTTACATTTGCTTTGGTATAACCGAAGCTGGATTTGTTCTAGACACTTCAACATTACACAATGGTGCCTTGGAAGTCTGTCTGTTTCCTTATGAGGCACTTACATACAAAAACTCTATGAAGTCATTGACTGACTGGGTAACAAGGCACCAAGACAGCTACCTTAGCTTTCAGGTGCAGCCTTTGTATTTGAAAAGATTATTGTGATGGGAATAATTGCTCACAGCTGCACTGAAGTCTACATGTTAAAACAGAGCCTTAGTGTACAGAGACTATGTTCATGTAGCAGCAGAATACAGCTGTTAGTCCTGTTTTCAGAGTTCCAATCACTAAGAGTGTTTACATGCATGCACTTTAAAATGTCCATGTCAGTTGGACTAAAGGGATAATTTGTCTTTAATAAGCCATGTAAAAGCATTATTCTTGAGAAATGTAGCAGTCTATAGGTCAAGGTCAAGGTCAAGGTCAGTTTATTTATATAGCACATTTAAAAACAGCTAGTGTATGCCAAAGTGCTGTACATATACCAATAAAGAGCTATAGGTTGCTCATCAGTGGATACTCTGCTGTGAATGGGTGCCGTCAGAAGGAGAGCTGATCTGTGCTTATTTCTCTCCTGATTCAGACAAGATAAGAGCTGCGTCCCAAATGACGCACTATACACTATGCACTTATACACTATGTACTTATGCACTATGTACTCAACCATGTAGTGTATGAATTATATAAGGTTATTTTGTCATTCATAAACGGAGTCTGATAGCCCCTCCCCCTTCACTACGTAATTAAAGCTGCGACAGTTAAGTGCATGAAGTGTTCAACATTCCACACTTCGTTTTTTTCGGTTATTTAAGTGCATTATCCGGGTATTTAAAGTGCACTTTTTCTTTTTGGAATTTTCAGTGTGAACACACTACTCACACTATTTATACTACAAAACGTCATAGTATAGTGCATAAGTACGCGATTTGGGACGCACCTAAGCTTTTCTCTGCAGAAAGCAATATTATGGATTAGATTAGTCAGAAGCAATGGTTTGAAGTTAAAATGTGTTAATAATACATTTGTTAGTTACAAAACAGTTGTGTGGATTATATGTGGATTATCGTGATCTTTTGCTGTTTGGACTCTCATTCTCACGGCACCCATTCACTGCAGAGCATACACTGGTGATCAAGTGACATAATACTAAATTTATCCAAATTTGTTCTGATGAAGAAACAAACTCATCTATCTTGGGTGGCCTGAGGGTGAGTAAATGTTAAGCAAATTTTCATTTTTAGGTGAACTGTGCCTTTAAGTTTCAGTCTTTTCCTTGCACATATCTATCATATAGCTTTATAAGACTTACATAGCATACAAGTCATACAGACCACTGTTATGATACTTTTAGGACACACATGTTTTTAAAATTTGAGTGTTCCAGTTCCCATTCACTTCATTGTATTGAAAAGAACATCCGGCACAGTCTTCAGAATTTCTCCTTTTGTGCTCCACAGTCGAAATACAGAAATGACATGAGAATATGACAGAAGTAAATATGACATCATTGTTTTGGGGCACCTATCTGAGACGATGAAAGTGGCAGGAGGGTATAGAAATAACCGAGCAGGGCTGACGGAGCAGAGCATCCCAGCAGAGAGACACATCTCTGCTCATTTGGCCAGTGATATACTCAAACAAAACACAAAACCAATGCCCTTCGCATTAGTGGAGGAGATGACAGACAACAGACTTTGGACAGAGAGAGATATCATAGTGTGAATGAAAAGAGAGTTTCAGTGAACGCAAACACACAGATCACAGGTCACATTGTCTGTCTTTGTGTTAATGTCTCCTCTCTCTGTCGGTTGGAGTTGTAGCTGTGAAATTCTTCTGTCATTTCTTCTTATTCATCAATCAATTTTTTCCTTGATCTTTTGTGATAAAAGACTTTGTGCTATGAAAACATACTGACCTCAAAGCTTCCTTCCCTGTCAGAAAGGGGCACCCTTATGAAAAAGAAGTGAGCTTAATTGTATTGAATGTGCATTTGTAGTTCAAATGTTAAAAAAGTATAGTTAAAAAGGTACTTGCAGATAAATACATAGAATAAAAAGCCTCTTATAAGAGAGTATACTTTCATGACTGCTCGTACCACAATAAAATTGTGAAATTAAGTTCCCCTTCAGGAACTCGAGCTGCGTCGAGATTCGCTTTGGGAACGCCCCTGCGTGACCGCGTTCTGAAGCACGTGTCAAATCAGCCCAATGGAGCAGCGAGACGTCACGAGCGGGGTGACGTAAGCACCAGAAAGTATAAAAGCGCATCCGGCAGAGCGCAAACCAGCTTCTGCTCTTCAGTAGCGCTCTGTGTATGTGTCTGTCTATTTACTGTTGTTTGTCAGCACAAGCATTATAAACGTATCATGAAAAAGTCTATTAAATCTATGGCGAGCGAACGGCATTACAATCGCTGTGTTCCTCCCTGTCCACGATATCTGGCGGCGGGGGATACACACGATTTGTGTGTCGTTTGTTTAGGAGCGGGGTCTTCTAGACCGAAGACGGATCTGCGGACCGTTCTTTTGTCGAAGAGGACCTCGACTAAGCGGTCCTGACGCAAACATTGTCAGGCCCCTGAGGGCAGCCCCACCTGGGGAGGAAAGGATAACACATCAGTATACGGTGCCCGATCCTCCTCAGTGCCCTCACGGAGATTCACTGATACCCCTGCCACCCTCGGTGCTTCAGGGCTCAGTGAGCTCCAACGAGCGAAATTCCCAGCTGCCGCCTGGCGACGGTATGGCACGGGAGAGCTCGACCCCTCGAGTGAGGGTGCTACAGCAGTCAGGTCGGTCGTTCCCTGCCGGTCATCCGCTTCAGGGCACCGAGCTGGCTCCTC
>NW_015629512.1:50432-66772 GCF_001515625.1 Sinocyclocheilus rhinocerous
CCCTCATGGGACCTGGCTGTGGTTCTGGAGGGCTTATGCAATGCCCCCTTTGAACCCATGGAAGAAGTTTCGGTCAAGTTGCTCACGCTCAAGACTGTCTTTCTCCTCTCTATTTCCTTACTAAAAAGGATCGGGGATCTTCAGGCACTTTCTGTTGAGTAGGTGGGTGGTCAAGGCCATCTCATTAGCCTACGAGTCCTCTGGCCTCCCGTCACCTATGGGGGTCAGAGCCTTTTAAAAAAATAATATTTAGTTTCATTGACTAACATATTAAGCCACATGTAAAATACTTGACTCTAATTTTAACTGTAGTGTGTTATTTGATGTTACGTTTAAAGTAAATGTACTAAATTGCAACTTCATCATCACAAATGTTTAATCACAACTATATTTAAATAACATGACACAAGTTTCAACATAAATTACATTTTAGTTTAACATAAATGTTTATCAGTACATTTTATAGATATTTCAAACATAATAGTAGTATAATTATGAAATTAGATATAAAGATGCACTTAAATCCCACATAAGCGGGTCAAAAAGCACTGTAAAGTTCAGCTAACTGCATTTCATGTTCACTCTAAAGCATTTAACATACAATAAAGTTCCTGAAAATATTTTTATTTCACATGTAAGTATATTGTTTTAAATTATATTACTTCTGTAATAAGTACTCTTTTTAAAAGTGCTTTTTCACAAGGTTATTTATTAAAATATGCTGCAAACACTTTCTGATATCAGACAGATTACATTTAAACACTTGAACATGTGACCGTTTACATGTACTGTACCCATTAACGATGCCCATTCGCTATTCAGAACTTGGCAGTACTCCTACTGAGTTGATTTAATTCTAAACACCAGAAGAACAGATGATAAAAGTGAATTGGTAGGAATTATGGAAGTCTGTTTCCACCTCAGACTAAAACAAAAGGTGATTGTGGTTTTAAATCTCCCAAATGTGACATTATATTTCTCAATGTCACTTTGTACCTTGCAATGTGACTTTATATAGCTTCATTTCACATAATTGTGCCATTATATCTTTCAGTTGTAATTTTATTTCTCACAGTGTGGCATTATTTCTTATTTTAAACTTCAAACTTATATCTCACAGTTACCTTTTTCACTTTTTACTTTGAGGTGAAAATGGGTTTTCATAGTTCTTAGCTGCATGTAGCATTTGAAAACCTTAACAACTTGAGTGGCACACTTCACTGCAGATTGTGTTGTTTTTTTTGTTTTTTTGTGAATCTGTCTTATGTAATTTAAGCTTTGCAAAGAGGCTGTTATGAAAGGATGGGGCCATTATAGACTATATTGGACTTGACAGTAAAGCTGCTTGTTGTTCACATTGAAGAAGCACATTAAAGCTACAGCGCAAGGGGAAAAAAATACCAATATTATACATGGAACACAAGAAAAATATAATTTGGCTTTGTCTTTATGTCATTGGTCTCTCATTTTCTGACTAGACACTGTATTTAAACACTCCACTCTTTGTGTGACTCTGTCATAGCTGTAAATTACAGATTTTTTTTTATGATGGTCATTATGTTTATTTCAGCTGCATTAATAGTGTGTTACATTGCTAAAACAGCATGCTAGTATGAGCAGTCATTACCAGCGGACCATATGGCTGTTAATATGATTAATCTTTGCTTCAAAAGAAATTGAATTTCTACATATTTCTGAGATTAAAACGTAGAGAACCATATGCATTTATTTAAAAGTGGTGCCATCTGGACATTTCACGCAACCCGCTCCACTTGTTCCTGTTACTATTTTAATGTAATATTGGAATTTTTAAATAGCACTCAAATTCTTGCAATCTGTTTCTATAATATCTGGACTTGTTGCAGTAGAAAACATTTTTGAGAAAAAAAAAAAACATGCCTGTGTTTATAATAAGTAAAAAAGTAATATATTTAAAATACATTTATTTCATACTAAGTATAGTTCAAATCTATTAATATATTTACTTACATATCGCTTAAGACTTACTGATATAAAATATATGAATTAAATTTGGAGTACTACTTGTGCACAATGCACATTTCTTAATATTAGGCCTAAAATGTGTCACTATTTTAATGTCACTAATTATGAGGATTGCATGATCTTTTAATAATATTGGTCTTTAAATGCAAGATATTTAAAGTGTACCTAAAATTTACTTGCAATAGTTCCACTTAAGCACAATCACATATACTTAGTATATCTTTAGTTGGACTTCTGCACTATTAAAGTGCATTAAGCACAAAATTAGTTGCTCCAATTTAACAGACTTTAAGTATACCAGTTTAGTGTAGCTACTAAAAGTACAATTGCAGGGTATTTTATATTAAGTACATATATACTGTATTTGTAGTAGGTAGCATGAAATCAATGTATTTCAAATACATTTTAGTATATTTATTTTTCCCTTGGGTACTGCACACCATTTTTTGTCTTTTAACTATGCATTAAGGTTAAATACGTCAATAAAGATATTCCAGTTGATATTGCTTGTAGTGTACTGGAAAAGGAAGACCAAACCTGTATGATACCTACACGGTAAATGATCTAATATTCAGTATATTTTCATGATGATTTGCCTGGCAATTCAAAATCAAGCAATGTAATGCAGTCACAATGAGCTTTTATTATGAGACCATTACGATCATTAAGTTATTATTTTAAATAGTGTCTATGATTTAAACTTAGCAAACATGTTATTGTGATGATTAGTTTGATTCATTTCTGCAATTCAATTCAAACTGTCCATTTCAATGAAGCGATTCATACTGTATGTCTAAATTAGCATTTCATTTGTGTCAACAATGTCAAAAAATGTTCACCGTCCCACCATGGCAGTTTCCTGTGTAGAAATTAAAAAATACATTGTTGATAAATATTGCTGTTCATAAGTAGTGCTCTGTTGGTGCATATAAATAGAAATTATTAAAAAGTAAATTTTTCTTTGGGTTCACATATTGAAAAGCAATGATGGAAACATGGTTTGATTAATTTTAACTAGATTTAGACTTTCATCAATAAATTTTATTTCTCAAAAACAATGAGCTTTTTGCTTCACAATATGTTAATTCATGGATTGGAGTCATGTGGATTATTGTGATGATTTTATCAGTTTTTTGGACATTCTGACGGCACCCATTCACTGCAGAAGATCCATTGGTGAGTATGTGATGTAATGCTAAATTTCTCTAAATCTGTTCCAATGAAGAAACAAACGTATCTACATCTTGAATGGCCATTTATGTAATCTCAGAGCACAAAAAACAACTATGTAACTCAGAAGAGAACTGCTAATCCCTGCGGCAGGGGTGGGTGGTCTCCATCAGGTAAATTTCCCTTGGCTGTTCTTTAATACCTCTTTGCTGTTCATCAAAAACAACCTGCTTAGAGTTACCAGTCTTAAAATACACTACACCAGAGTACAGACCCAAAGTCCCTCACAATGAGCTAAAAACATCCCTACATCCTGTAAAAATCAATTTCCAGGTGTTGCATTGTCATGGTAACTGCTCTTAGTGACATTTGGCTCTCACTTCTCTATTTTCTAATCCCCAAACTCTCTGAAATACTTCTATTTTTACATATTGAATGCTGAATGCCTAATGAAACACTCTTTGTAAATGTGAAGAATATTCGGAGTATTATAATTAAACAAATTATGAAGCACTCTGGATTGTCAGCCAGTTACAAAGCAAATAATTAAATACAACTAAAATAAAAATTTTAAAAGTTGAAAGATAATTAATAAAATCTAAAATTCATCCACCAAACCTCTGACCATCTTCACAAAAATACAAGCTCATTTTCTGTATTTCGCACAGTTTGCATTTAAAAATCATACTTGCAAATCACAAAAACATGCAAAACAAAACATGTTCCAAACAGGGTGCTCATTTACATATTAGACCACATCCATAGCTTGAGCGTGAAGGAGGGCGGTCAGGGACTTCAACTCATTAGCTAAACCACTTCATTACCCTTGAAAATCCAAATATGTAGATATGGGAACAGGTAAGTCACATCTGAACCACCTTAATTATTGTACTGTAATACTACTATTGATATGGTGGAAACACTGAGACAACACTTATTTGCATTGGGCTTTGGATTGCATTGTGACTAGGCATGTGAATCTTGACAGCAAATTGACTGAATTTGCGATTCACTGGTTTTTGATTAGATTCAAAACCACTTTATGTTCTTTTTTTAAAGGATGTCTGAAAGAATAAAGAACAATGCTACGAATATGTCCATATATTCTATACTGCTACATTTACTCTCAGTCTGCAGCTTTAGTTTTGTTTAATGGTTTTTGTATCAGAGATTCATAAGACAGAGGCTGCAGCAGAACACAATAAATTCATTTTTACAGAAGACTTCAGATTTACTATTTGAAAAACTGGGGGTCGTTATTGGTCACTGTGCTATTGTAAATGTCCCTGGGTTGTCAACAAGAACAATGCAACGTTCCACTGGGCCTGCAACTTATTAATGGACCACATGCAGTTTATATGTGATATTATACGTGGTGACAGATCTCTTTTATTTGTATTGCATTCATTCTCTAATTTTAGTGAATAGAGCCTATTTTCTGTGGCGTATTGTATTATGCTAGATGTGCAACTGCAGTGTTTCGAAGAAGGAAATAAGATGTTTTGTCTGGCCATTACAGTATCTTTGCAACCTCATTTGTTTTTGAATATCATCATTGTAACAATGTTGAACAGCATCTGATGAGCTGGAAGGAATTGAAATAATTTAAGCAAAAAGTCTGCACAATAATAGGCCTTCACTAGATCTGAGGAAGGATTTTGTGTCACATTTTACAATAGATTTAATATTTGCTTTCTGAATAGATGATCTTTTGGGTTTTGTCCTTGAATATAGCGTGCACTCTTAAAAAATAAAGGATCCAAAAGGGAGTGATGCCACAGAAGAACCATTTTGGGTTTCTTAACCCTTAAATGCATAAATGTTTCGCCAATCGTTATTACATATTCAGGTCTTTAGCGACCCGGACCTATATATCTAGCACGGATGGATCTCTAACTGCTGCAATAGCAAAAAACTCTCTTCATATTTTAAAGGGGTCATAGGATGCTACATGCACTTTTACAAGTTGTTTGAACTGAAATGTGTGTTGGCAGTGTGTGTACACAACCACCCTATAATGATAAAAAAATCCACCCAGTGTTTTTTTTTTAAATCTGGTTAAATGTTTTCCCCTTTCTCAAATCGAGCCGACCCCTTTAAGAACAATTACAGAAGAATAAAATAAAGCATAGTTGGCTACCTTTTGAAACTTAAAAGAGTTCAATTTGAGCAGATGATTTTACCATCGCTGTCATCGTCAGAGCACACTTCCACAGTACATTCAGTATCTGCCTCATATTCACGATTTCAGCCATGTTCTCAAAACTATAATTTTCAATGACTTCATATTCAATATTTTGATCACTGGCAGCTTATTCACCACATCCAGCATCAAATGATAGTGACATTTATATTTCATTGCGTATAGTAATTGCTCTGCAGTAAAGCCATTCAAACCACTTCGATTTTTGCTGATTATATTTGTTTGTTTTATGCCTGTGGTAATTATGAGTGAAACTTCACATCATCATTGTGTATCAAACAGTGCCACCTTGAGGAAAAAAGATGCATTGCACATATTGAGATATCAGATATGTAAATATAGTTCCCTTTCAGTCGGTCACTCTCGACGTCACGTCGGATGACCGACGAATTGGGATCTCGCTTAGAGGGACCAATCTACTTCGAGTGTAATGAAACTTAAAAGAGTTCAATTTGAGCAGATGATTTTACCATCGCTGTCATCGTCAGAGCACACTTCCACAGTACATTCAGTATCTGCCTCATATTCACGATTTCAGCCATGTTCTCAAAACTATAATTTTCAATGACTTCATATTCAATATTTTGATCACTGGCAGCTTATTCACCACATCCAGCATCAAATGACAGTGACATTTATATTTCATTGCATATAGTAATTGCTCTGCAGTGGAATTAATTATTATGACGTGGCCACGATTTACTAAAACGAGGGAACGTCTCGTTTACGTATGGTAACCCTCGTTCCCTGAAAGAGGGAACGGAGACGTCACGTCCGGTCGCCACAGCTCCTGTACCACCGCTGAGCTGCCGGGTCACCGGCTCGGCTCCTCAGTGAAAACCTGAATATGCGCTGCATCTGCTGCCTACTTATACTCACGCTGTGATCAGCAGCAGCTGGATGCAATAATCGCATGCCAATGTGCATTGGCTCGTTTAGTTTACACTCGAAGTAGATTGGTCCCTCTAAGCGAGATCCCAATTCGTCGGTCATCCGACGTGATGTCTCCGTTCCCTCCTTCAGGGAACGAGGGTTACATACGTAACCGAGACGTTGCGCAGGAAAAAATACTTACACATTTACACACCTCGGGTCTCTAGCGACCCTATACAGTTTTTACAAAAAAATAATCAGAAAACAGACATTCTTTTATATTTTACAATTTTTTTTCTTGTTATATTGTTTATAATTAATAGATTGAGGAATACTAAGAAAGTTGATGTCTAACTTAAAAAATGGGAGAGGGTAGAGAATGATGTCCCAGGTCGCTAAAGACCCGAGGTATGCATTTAAGGGTTAAAGAACTTCCTAGAAAACATTTCTTAAACTAACCTTTTTTTTTTTCTTAGCATGAAACATTTTAATATTCCAGCCCTAGTAAAAAAAATTATATATTTAAAATACATTTATTTCATACTAAGTGTAGGTCAAACGTATAAACATATTTACTGACATATCGCTCGAGACTTACTGACAGTGGCGGCTCGTGGGTTTTAAAATAGAGGAGGCACACTAATTGTATTGGTCTGGGATCCCTGCCGATTATTATTATTATAATTTGCTTAACCACTTTAAAATGGCTTTTTGGTTGCTTTTAGTCAGAAAACGTAAAGAAAACGACACACATACAGCAAGATAATATAATTTCACTTACCTGGCCTATCACGTGAAGCAAACATCCATCCCTTCTTAAAAGTATGTGTTAAGACGTCGTTTGGACGTACCTTTGCTCAGTGGGAACACTCGATGGTGATTGGCTAATTTTTTTTTACCAACGGAGGCACGAGAGCTCTTCTCTCCCCCGGCCTCCCCCTACCCTTCTATATCACCTAGCGGTTATAATTACATCAGCAGATTCGGCACATTCGCGATCGAAAAGCGGCGCTTTCACGTTAATGGTATTACAACTGTGAAATTACAAACAAAAAATACACATTCTGAGATATGAACTGAAATGAATTGTGAATTTTATTAAACAAAAAATACACATTCTGAGATATGAACTGAAATTAATTGTGAATTTTATTAACATTTAATCGTCCTCCTCCCATTTTCACCTCAAAATTATGGGGAAGCTGTGCCTCCCCTGCCTCCCCCGACGAGCCGCCACTGCTTACTGATATAAAAATTACAATTAAACTTTATTTGCAATACTACTTTTGCAAAGTGCACATTTCTTAATGTTAAGCTTAAAATGTGTTTTAATGTCACTACTGACAAGGATTGAATGATCTTTGAATAATATCAGCCTTTAAATTCAAGATATGTAAAGGGTACCTGAATAATACTTGCAATATTTCCACTTTGGCACAATCAAATATACTTCAGTATATTTTTGGTTGGACGTCAGCACTACTTCTGCACAATTAAAGTGCACTGAGTACAAAATTAGTTGTTCCAATTTAGCAGACTTTGAATATATCAGTTTAGGATACTAAAAGCAATTGCAGGGCATTTTTATTAAGTACAAAAATATGTAACAAACCATTAACTACGACTTTTGCCTCAATAAACTCCTAATTTGCTGCTTATTAATAGGTAGTAAGGTAGTTGTTAAGTTTAGGTATTGGGCAGGATTAGGGATGTAGAATACGGTCATGCAAAATATGTGCTTTATAGGTACTAATAAACAGCCAATATGTGCATAATAGGCATGCTAACAAGCAACTAGTTAATAGTAAGAATTGGTCCCTATGTGTTACCAAATTTTATTTTATTTTTTTTCTATAAAGAAGAGTTGATGTTAGTATCAAAATGCGTTACACATACAGTGTGTGACTGTAATGAACAGTTGGCTATCTGTGATTTTGTTGTGTTATCAGATTTCACACTTCTCTGTGGGATCGATTTTGAGCCACGTAGGTTAGGAATGCTGTGAACGGGACACGTAGAAGATGCTATCAGCGTAAAGTGGATCTCTGACAGGGTCTTTAATCAAGGTGCGGGGGGGGACAGTCAACCACGATTCCCTCATATACAGACCCTTGGACCCTTGCATTACATTGCTGTCTTGCTGTACATGCCAAACACAACTGCATCTATTTTATTGGCTAAATTGGATTCTCTGAGGGTAATGAAGACAAAAGTGGTTGTCATCGCCTTGAACTGCTGACTAATTAATATGTGTGTGCTTGGGGTGGTGGTAAATTAATTTTTTTTTTGTTGTTGTTGTTGCTTTTAGACATTGAAGTAGTTGATTAATTTAATAAATCAGTATGAATGTGGGTATGGACACTATTAAATAGCAGGAGTTAATAGAAGAAACTCTCTTGTTTGAGAGAAACAGCTCTAATATAAATAGAAGGGCTGGTGGAGTCAGCCGTAGCATGCGGTTGTGCAGTGTCCTATCTAATATGTCCATGCTGGCAGGGTCTGCGACCCATCTGTTTTAATGAAAAGCACACACGTACGGAGACACACACACACACACACTTTTGTAAAAGCCAAAGGTCAGATGAGTTTCTAGTGTGAAATATTTGCTCTCCACTGTGAGAAAATAGGGCTAATATTTGTCTGTCAGTTTTCACCTGTCAACTCTGAGTGTGAACACAGACAAAGCCCTGAATAAATATTTGCTGTTAATTGAAAACATGACCATAGATGTAAAAACTGGATGATTTTACCAGTTGATTAGTAGTTTTAAGTGTTTGCAAAAGTCAAGTCAAGTCAAGTCAAGTCACCTTTATTTATATAGCGCTTTTAACAATACAGATTGTGTCAAAGCAACTGAACAGCATTAATTAGGAAAATAGTGTGTCAATCAGCACATTTTTTGTCAGCACATCAGCACAAAAGTTTGTATCCGATCCAACGTCTAACTAGAGATGTCAGTCAGAGGGAATTGAATGGTTCTAATTCTTTAACAATCCCATTTATTACACTTAAAGAATAAATATTTGAAAAAAAATAATAAAATAAATATAATTGTATATGTACAACCAGTCAGTTTTATGATACAAACTGATATGGGGGAGAGAAAAAAATGATGGCTGGTGTAAAAAAAAAAAAAAAAAGTGTGTGTTTGTTTATTTATTTTGGGGATATAGTCAAACGAGAGTCATTCAAGAATCAGTTAAACTACGGCCTTTTTTGCTTTATGCATTTTATGATCTATGGAGAATCAGTCAGTAGGAGATCACCCAAGACAGATCAGGATAGCTCACCCCCATAGATAGATAGATAAATATAGATAGACAGACAGACAGACAGATATACAGATAGATAGATAGATAGATAGATAGATAGATAGATAGAGATTTGTCGTAGAAAAAAAGACACTAAAACAAATTAGAAACAAATCATAAATTGCATACCGCTAAAAGAAAAAGTAATGTCTTCGTTGATCATATTCTCAAGGCCTTTTCATATTATCAGTTGTTCACTGAGTTTGCAAAAAAAAACAAAAAAAAACCGAGAAAAGCAGCACTTAACGAAACATAAGTATATCACTTTAGCAAATGTATAGCTTGATAGTTATGTCTAAAAATGTACTGCTTCAACTGCCTGAAGAGTCACTAGAATAGTTCAAAGAAAAAGTAAAAGGAATGATATATCCTGCACAGAAGACTCATTCTGAAAATACTGTTAAATGGTGGCTTAGAGGCAGTACAGAGTTACTATTAAGAGTTCCACAGGTACAAATGGAAGCAAATGCTGAGCTGGAAAGGCCATTATCAGTGTATGAATTGTACTCGGCAGTACAAGGCATGGCTAATGGTCTTGCCCCAGGAATTGATGGTATCCTTATGGACTTGTATAAATAATTTTGAAGTGCAATAGGGGCAAACCTGCTGGCAGTACCCAATGAAAGCCTTGCTGAAGGGTAGCTACCATTGAACTGCAGGATGGCTGTTTTTACATTACTGCCAAAAAGGGAATCTAAGGAAGGCTGCAGACCTGTTGCTGTGCTCTGTGTTGATTCTAAAGCCCTCTCCAAAGCTAAAAATAGGTACATCTCTGGTCATCTTGGCTCCAAGAATATGATGCTTGTGTTCCCCAGACAAAGTCATACAGGTTACAATATGTAGGTCGGTGCAAGACAGAATTTCTATTCCTTTAGTGTGTCTTCAAATTACAGAAGAACTTCATCCAGACCACATCAGCATGCAGATGAGTTAAAGTTAAAGAACAAGATGACAGTAACAAAGTAATGGAAGATTTTCATCAGTGAGAGTAAATTGGGGTGAAAAAAAGCTTTGGGTTACTGATAAATGCATGGAAAATAAAGGTTGTTTAAATTGGGAAAACAGTGTGGGTACATTTAAGTAATGCTTTTACTGTTAAAACTAAGAAAGACTATTAGAGATGGATGGCAGGGTTGGTATAGTGACTTGTTTGTCTTTCTGACAAACACCATTATAAACAGCTTGGTTGGTTCAGCCCTGTGGTGCCTATTGGCAGTACTAGAACCTCCTGTGGATATTCCAAGGAAAGTACAAACAGTGATTGTTGATTTTGGAGGTGTTATTGGGTACCGCTATACTGGGTTAGTTAGGGTAACATCTGAGTTTAGGTTTTACACTTTACAGGATAATATAGGGATTCAGAAAGACATAGTACAATAAATTGTCACTGTTTCAGATTTGCAAATAAAGAAAATAATGTACTTATAATGTATTACATACCGTATAGTTCAACCTACCTATATATATACTATTTTCATTTTTAAAAATCTTTCAGATCTCTCAAATATATAATTTAGATCTTCTTTAGATCTATCTATCAATAGACAGACAGACAGACAGACATATAGATAGATAGATCTAAAAGATATATTTGAGAGATCTGAAAAATCTTTAAAAGTGAAATTATTTTACTGTTAAATGTTCTGTTGCATTACATCTAAAAAGACTATCAATAATAATGTGACAAAATTCCATATCCTCAATAGTAACTCATGAGGACTCAAATGACTCCATGTCCTGAGAAAATCCTGGCTATATTTTTCTCTTTGGGTTTTTAAGTATTTGGTTTGTCGTTCTTCTAACATATTGACAACATTATTACATAAATATGTTAAGTATTCTGTAGTGATATAAACAGAGTAAGCTGCAGTATTAGAAGTTCATTTAAGGTTGTGTGATAAGAAGCAGCAGCACACATCCAATCCTCTCAGTGTGTGAGCTTTAATGCAAAAGACTGATGACCTTACTGCTGGGTTACAGATGTGCAGATGTAGAACTAAATCCAAAAAGCCAGTAGAGCTGCTATCGTCGGCTTAATTTCATGTTTTATTTCTGTTTCTTTAATTCTGGATACTAAAAGGTTGTTGTGTATACAATTTTAATGCTTTGCACTCATTGTTTTTTTGTCTTTCTGTCTTTCTGTTGATCAGTCATGCATGTGGCTGCCGTGTGCTCCAGAGATGCTGTCGCCATGACGACATAATCAAACTATATTCTTATTGAATCAGTCTCTCTCCCCGATGATTAGATCTGCTCTGAGGGATCCGTGCCAGCAGAACAACTGACTGCTGGCTTCAGAAAGACTGCCATCTCTGGGTCTGAGACAACACCACATCCTTTAGAAAAGACTAATTTTCTTCATTATAAAAATATATTTTTAAAAGTTATACTATATATATATAGTTCAGTCATGAAACTCTAGATGGCGCATGCTGACGGGTTGTTATTGTAACTGATGATATTCAGAGAGTTAAACGACTTGGCACAAGCTGATTGGTTCATGCTGTATATGCAGCCAATGAGCTTACTGCCTTTGTTAATGTTACCATTTAAACACATTACTTTTTATAAAAAAAATAAAAAAATAAATAAATGTAATTTATTCTAAATTTTCAGCAGCCGTTACTCCAGTATTTAGTGTCACGTGATTCTTCCGAAATCATTCTAATACGCTGATTTGGCGCTCAAGAAACATTTCTTAATTTGATCAATGTTGAAAACAGTTTTGCTGCGTAATATTTTTGTGGAAACTGTAATGCACGACCATTCAAAAGTTTGGGGTAAGCAATATTAATAATAATAATAATAATAACTTTTATTCTGCAATAGTGCATTAAATTTATTTTATAATTTTTTTTCTGAGGGAAAAATATTGATATTAAGAAGCAGAATGTTTCTGTTTCTTAACATTTATAATAAGAAGAACTATTATGAATTTTTGAGAGCAAAATCAGCATATTAGAATGTTTTCTGAAGGATCTGGAGTAATCGCTGAAGAAAATCCAGCTTTGCCATCACTGAAATAAATTACATTTTAAAATGTATTAAAATAGAAAACAGTCCTGTGGTAATAATTGTGAAATTGTAATAATATTCACAATAATACTGTTTTTACTGTATTGATCAAATAAATGCAGCCTTGGCAAGCATACGAGTCTTCTTTCAAAATATTACAAAATCATACTTATTCGAAACTTTTGACTAGTGTAAGTGTATGAGGGTGTATTTAAGTAAATGTGTGAGTGAATGTAATAGTGAGTGTTGGCGCAGCAGATGGGGCAGCAGCAGGTGGTGTGGTGTGCTGGGACCTCTGCAGCCTTCATGAGCGCTCTGCTGTGATGCTGCCTGACAGCGCCGGGAATTCATGTGTCTGACAAAGACTTTCAATCCATTAGCAAACTCCCCCACAAAACACATACACACAATCACCCTTCATTAAAAACTGAGGCTCTAGACCTCCACAACCTCAGCAAGACAAACACTCCCTCACATTGACCGCTCTTCCAGATTAGCTTTCCGCTTGTTGGATTATTGTCAAGCAGATGTTTGGTGTCCGTCGGGGTAAGCACATTATCCAGGGGGAATTAGATTGATGAATAGAATCTTCTCATTCAAATTAGAGCCGACAAACAGGCGTGAGGTGTGTGTCTGCGCTGATAACACACAGAATTTGAGCCAGAGATGAGGAGCCTCACCTGAGCTCACAGACAGGAAACATGGCTAATCTTTCTATTAGCTCATCTCAACACCGTAGCCAAAGGTTCATTTACCCCATTACGTTCTGACTGACTGTCTTTGGTCCAGCACACAGTCTGAATTGGGAGGAAAACCATGCTGAAAAGATCAGGTTAGACCACTTTGACCTTCCAGGCTGGTTTATGTTGGTTAGTGCTGGTTTGGTGCATTTCTAGCTACAGTAGTTTATCATCAGCAACACTGACCAGTAAGTGCATCAGCTTATAAGTTTTGTCAGCTCATTTTTGTGTGTGCATATATGTTTAGGTATTGACGTCAAACAAAAACAGATCACAACAAATCTCAAAATATCACATGAAGCTTTTTGTTGTTGTTAGGTTTATACAATAAGCAGAACTTCATTTTATTCATGTACAACTAAACACCATCCATCCAATAATTATTTAATATGTACTTTAAAGGTCCTATTATGCTCTTTTATAAAGTCTTGATTTTGTTTTGGGGTGTACTAGAACAGGCTCTCATACCAGGTTGTTCAAAAAACACATTATTTTCACATATTTTACATTATTACAACACCTCTCTCCCCAGTCTGGCATGAACGGCTCGAATAGTTCCTGTATCAAATGAAGGCCCGCCTTCTGAAATACGAAATGTGCTGTGATTGGTTGATCTTTTTTATGCTCAAACAGCAACATTACAGACTAACTAGTTGAAAAAGTGAAAAAGCATAATAGGACCCCTTTAATATGTATAGTAAAGAATTTAAAAAAAAAAGTATATCTGAACATTTACTGGAGAAGCAATGTAAGACATATATACAGTATAGGTTTAATTATTAATTTATCTGATCCCATTTGGCACTCTGTTTAGATTTAAGCATTTTAAACCTCATTATTTTATTTTATTTATGCTTACAAAATTGCCATTGGGGTAAAAAATGTATTCTCTGAAAACAAGTCTTATGTAATATCTTATGCAATGTTGCTCCAATTGAAGTTGTTTTGAATGTGTTTAGATGATTTTACTGGGAATAAATGAGGCTATCAGCAGGCGCAATTCATTCTTAATGAATTTCCCCTTCTTGGGTGAATTTCTCAGAGACAGTGTGAGTATCACATCAGCTCAGCTCCTTCTGAAATATAGAGAAATCAGAAATCAGTCTGTCTGCATGACTGACCATTGTGTGATATAATCCATCTCACTCTTATTTAACACTTTTATTTATTTAATAAACTGGATTACTGTGTCCATCTCTAATAAGCTTTTATAATCCACATACACACAGAGAGAGACTGAATATCCACAGGATGTGATATCTCATGACCCCATATGGTGATGTATACAATGCACTGTATTAGGGTAAATGACAAACCCATGAAACCGAGCAGGTTTTAGGGAAGAACTCATGAAGTGAGGTGAAGCTTGAGATTGCTGTGATTTATGGAAATTAATCGACATGTTCCTCCCAAACTATGACACCTTTTGCCTGTTATTCTTAATGAGTATCTTTGTCTTCTTTTCCAGTATACCTAAATGTCATTTAAACATTTAAACTTCCATCTTTTTTTAACAAAGAAGAGAAGAGAAAAACGAGAATGAGAAAAAACTCATTCTCTCACTCTCTCTCAATGGCTGTTGTTGCATGTTGTCACTGTGAGCTTTGGTGTACTAACAAGTGATTCTGGCCATTAACATTAGTTTTCCAACCTAGGCATGCTGGGTTGCCTCTATACCCAATTATTTATTTTTTTTGCAAGACTCTAAAAACACACCTATACAATTCACTGCAGTTTCTAGCTGAAATTACCACTAGTGGCAGTAAAACGCCAATAAATTGTATTCCCTTCACACAAATTCTGACTATTAAGGGCAGATTATCAATTAATAGACTTATTTTCACACAGTTACTTGCACAACACTATGTTATGACCTTAAAACAGTTTTACCATAGTGTAATATTTGTAATGTAATGAATGTTGACGTTTGTGTTACAAAATCAGCTCCATATGGCTCTTTTTTTTTGTTGATATAGTAAACTTGCTCTGTAGCTCACCTGATAGAGCATTGCACTTGGAGTTCAATGCTTGATGCAGAGTGCTTGAGTCGAGTAAGAGTCACGATAAAAGAACACAAGGACTTGCGGAAGCAAGCTAAAATAGCATGGTTGTTTCAGCAAATGTGTTTCTATTTCATGCGTGCTTTTGTTAACGCTACCTGCTAGGTTTAGGGTAGCTTAAGCAGTAAGTTATTTTAAAACATTAACCTTTTAGTGCCATTCAATAGATATTTCATTTCCGAACTGCCACGATACATACAACAGCCATTCTAATGAAATGCTGCCAGATTCACATCCAAGTGTTTTGGATAAAACTGAATGCTTTTAGCACCACACACTGGATATTTCACTTTGTAAATGTCCAAAATGTTCAAGAAGCAACATTGTGATGTCACCACATTTTTCATACAAATCATACTTTTTCTATGGAAATAGCATTGCACAATTTCATAAGCAATTACACACTAGTAAAATAGCTACATTTTCCTCTTAGATCATATTGAAATTGGCAGATGTACACAGACATACTTTCGATTCCATCAATTTGAAACACATTAAAACTGTTTTTCTCATACAACCAATATCTCTTGGTTACAGAAATAATGGCCCTTTCTCATCCAATTTAAAAAAGACAATTAAATCAATAAGGTTTCTATCACAGGCTGCTCTGCTAGCAGCAGTTCACATAAATAACATACATAAGGTCTCACATTTTATCATTATATTTTCAACGTGATCTCATGATAATTTGTATGTATTTTACGTAAAATGTGGTACTATAAAACGTACATTTACTTACGTTTTTACAGGCACTAAAACGTACAATACTGACGTATTTTCAGCATCTAAACGTACAAATACTTACGGATTTTCAGCATTTAAATGTACAAACAAAACGTATTGACGACACCTAAAAATGAATCCTTATGAATACTGAAATCGCGTCATTAATTTTATTAGTTTTTAGTTGTCATATGAATTACCTTGTTATCAGTTGTATAATTAAATTGTTTACTCATTTACT
>NW_015629512.1:67072-85998 GCF_001515625.1 Sinocyclocheilus rhinocerous
TATTCAAACACACCTCACCAGAAACACGGCATGTCGCAATCTGTGACGAATGCAGGCAAGAGCCAATGAGCGTTCGATTATCCTGCCGTAAAACCTGTCGTTTTAAGCGGCAACATTTGAATTTGTAAAGAGCGCGTCAGTAGGGATGGGCGATACCCCTTATTTTGTTTTCGTTACGATACCGATATTTTTCAAGGCAGTATCGTCGATATCGATACCGATTCGATACTTCTGCACTAAACTTTTAAATTATGAAATTTATGAAATTATTAAATTACTAAGAGTAAAATGGGTAATGAAAACCACTTAACTTTATGTTTAAAACGCATTTTAACCCGTTTAATCCCACATTTTTCCCAGACATGAAAATATCCAAATGATGTGTCATTAGTAACCCTTTGAAATAATTAATACATTTTTTTTTTTGGGAAAAGTGTGTGAAAATTTTTATTTTATGGTCAGTCACAATTGTAATTGGTGGGATAATGTGTATACTGAATTAACACATTTCTGCAGTCTTAAAAATTGTTATATATCTTAGCCCAGCTATTTTAAACTGTTTGATCACATTCTAGGGTTACAATTATGCATAAAAAACCCTTATACAACATGGATAGGAATACTGAGATCAAATACAAAAAAATACAACCATAAACGTATTTCAAAATTGTTACTTTTTTGTAACATATATCATCACATTTTTATATTAGTGCTACCAGTATTACAACATTAATATTCTAACTTATTTGTAACATTTGAACTTTTGATTTAGTGCAATATTTTGTACTGCCATTAGGGACTGCCAGTGAATGGCTGTTGCATGCATAAAATGCAACCTTTTTATTCTGACAGTGTATGATTTCAATTAACAATACAGAATAGAACATAATCAATTTTATCTTTCAACGTTCAATTTAAATAATTGTAATTGCACAAACTATGTAGGCTACAATTTCAATTTGTTTATTGTGAAATAACTCAAACATTTATGTTTTTTTATCTGTCCTCTGATAAGCATTGTTCAGGGCTGCCATTCCCAAAAGCTTTAATGCTTTCTTATGATACTTTTGGGAAACGCAGCCCTGTTTGAATGCACTGTCAGCAGTGAGTGAATGCTCTCTGTGATTGATTGGTTCTGTCTTGCAACATTTGCGTGTGTTCAGATGAGCAGAAAAATAGTTCTATCCTACACAATTACTCGCTAACAAAGGTTATTCGTCCAATTCAATGCATATTGTACGCATTATTATTAGTATTGTTGTTAAATAAACAAAACCACTGGTAAATAAAATGCACCTTAGTATCAATATTTTTGGTTTGAGTATCGATACTTCGGATCGATACGCCCATCCCTAGTGTTATCTGAGCTGTAAATCGTCTCAAATATCCTTTTAGTGGAGGGATGTACTATTTTTTAACTTTCATACAAATATAAAAAATATATATTTTCTTAGTATTTTTTTATTATTTTCCAGTGCAAATATCTAAATATCCTTAAAAGGGGACCTATTATGCAAAATTCACTTTTACATGGTGTTTGAATATAAATGTGCGTCCGTAGTGTGTAAGCAACCGCCATATAATAGTAAAAATCCACCCACTCCTTTTTTTTATAAATATATAATCCCCATAAATAAGTGTCAAAACGAGCTGTCCCAGTTTTCTGCCCAATGTGACGTCACACTGGTACATGCCCCGCCCACGACTTGTACCCTGAGTGAGCCGCACACAGTCCGCCATGTTTAAATCCACCAGAGCATTTAAAAGCCGCATTCAAGCAAAAAATAAAATAAAATAAAAATAATGTATTATTAAAGCACTAAAAATACGTAGCGATTTGTACGTTTTAAACGTTGAAATACGTCTAAATTGTACTTTTTAGCATTAATAAAAACGTACAAAAGTGTACGTTTTGTGCTTGTAAATGTTACGTATTAATACCTACGTATAAACATGAGACCGGGCTGATATTTCATATAAGTCTTAATTCAACAGGTTTTGTAAAACAGGCATCTGAAGCATATGACCTGTAATGCCCACAGACAGAGTCGTTTCATCCTGATCATTACATAAAATGACAAATGTCCACTATTAATAATGGTAACCACTTAAACACCTGAACAGAACATAACAAGCACATAACAACATGCTAACACTCAGTGCCGCTAGTCTGGTACAAAAATGTTCAAAGGTGGTAACATTTAAATGAACTTCTGTGAGATTTCAATTAAATTGCCAGAAGTTCTTGTTGAGTTATTCAGAGAGAGCGATGAGAGTGACATGATCTCTAACCATGTACATTATTTTTACTTTATCATGAAAGATAACACAAAATGAAGCTAATTAGAGAACTGATGAGGGCAGAGAAAAAGGCCTTGCCCCGGGAGAGGGAATTCTATCTCTCTCTTGCTAATTCACAGATAGAAGCCACGTTCCACCCCTTTCAAATTAAAAACCTTCAAAAACTTAATAGCTATGCCTTGAGCAGTCATCCAGTCAGAGAGATAGCCGAGTGCATTAGGGCAGGCTAATTATTTTACTGTCACACTGGCCTTGTATTACTAATGAGAGGGGGGCTGGGGTTCACCATCCAGCTCTGTGTATAACAGAGTTAATGTGACCCATGCATGATGTTAAGTATGGATCAGATAAGTTTTTTTTATTTTTTTATTTGAAGAGTGCATATTTGTCACAGCAGGAGGGACAGTGACAGTGAGTCATCTAGCCCTGTTATTAAACATACACTCATTATTCCTTTTATTGACACTTTTAGTCTTATTTTTCCTTTTTAATAACTACCTGATGTTACCTATGTAATTTTGTCTTTTTTTTCTGAACATTTTATTCACAAATTATTCTGAACATACATGTATGTATGCATTTACAATGAAGCTAGGGTTATTATAGTTAACATATATACCTTTTTATCTATTAACCTTTAACTTATTTTAACATTTCTCATTTTTATTTAGTTTAACTTGGTGTTTGAAAATACGTATTTTTTTCTAGTCCCAAATGGGATGCGTAAAAAGATTGTGATGGCTGGAAAGAAATAAAAGAAATACAATTATTTTGATTGAAACTATTTGCACTTAGAAACTGAAGTCAGAATTTTTTCACAGTATGTGTTTGGTTTAGGCTTACTACAGCTTCACATGCTTACGCCCTTGCCTGCCATACATCCCCCTTCTGACAAATCACCCACCAACTTGTACTTTACATGCATGTTGGTGTTCTTCAGCAAAATCAATATGGACTTAATGAGTTTCATAATCAGAAATAGAGCAGAGAAAAAGCGAGAGAGAGAGAAATGGGCTAGATGACACTTGTGTTGTGAGAGTGAAGAATTAGGGGACCCGAATGCCCACCCCTGCATGTGAGCACACACACACACACACACACACACATGGCAAACAGTGCTGTGTCGTGCTTGATTGATTCTGTCACCTTGCTTTGTTGTTCTGTAGGACACTTGCATTACAAAACCCTAGAGGAATGAATGTGGAATTGTGGGATAGATAGATGAGCAGATGTCATAGGTAGAGGGAAGAAGAAGAGTGTGTATTTGATTAGAAATATCGGGCAGAAAATGCTGAAGAATAAATGACTAATGTACATCTGCCATGTGCTCTCCTTCTCTCTGTTTATCATATTCTGAGCCTGTGCTGCATATCATATCTGATGAATGATGATAAAACAATACATATACTATTAATTCTGAAATTAAGATAACGAATAAAATTTACTTAAAATGAAGATAGAAGTATTTATATGTTCTTCAAATGGTTTTCAAATATTAATGGGACATGTTCATAGTCATTGTGAGGAATCAGGCATGATTCTAGTATGCTACTTGGATCTTAACAGTGACTGAGAGTAATTTTTCTTGTCTAAAAGCCGGGACACACCAAGCCGACTTCAAAGAACTAGCGGCGACGAAAGCCGACGGTGTTGTTGCCTCACGTCGGCAGCGTCAGACCAAAAAGCTGCGCTCAAACACACCGCACAGACTAAAGCCAATGGCAAACTAACACGTGCGTTCCGTACATGCGTGAGAGGAATTAACTGTCTAGCCTATATCAGCAGCTATCAATAGTATATATTCGTCATTCAAAAGGAGAAACCGAAACAAAGAAACGTACGAGAAACGTAAATATACGAAACGTAAACAAAGCAGGACTTGCTTACCATTTTGAATATCAGTAACGTTGATAACTTTAATCATTTTAAGCAGCTCATGTTGTTATGAAAACATTTGTGTATTAGAATGATTGGGAAAGATCACGTAACATTTAAACATCCTTCTGTCTGTACCGCCTTCATTTACGTGCTTGTTTTCATCACTTTCGCTTTAATTCTCGGGCACTGACTCGTTCACTAAACTGAACATCCAATCAGAGCTCTCACTCGCGCCGATGGTCCAACATGTTGAATCGGGCAAACTGCCGCCCACGTAAGCCCAACAAGAGCCGACGAGTGGAACACACCAAACAAACTAGCCCGATCGTCGCTCACCGTCGGCCCGACGTTGGCCAACACCCGACCGTCGGCTTGGTGTGTCCCGGCCTTTAAATGTGAGAGGTCACAAGTTTGAATGCTGCTCAAGTGACATTTTTTTTAAATATATAAATAACTTAAAATAGCATCTGTTTGTAGATGTGGTGCCACATTTAGCTGCATTTTATTGTGTGATTTCACAGGAACACATAGAAATGGAGCAGGTAACTCTGCCAGCTATGTGCCTACTAGGACCACTCATTGCCTTATAGTGTTTTTCATTATGGCACTAGTTGAATATGACTCTTGAAATTTATAAAAAGCAAGAAAGCAAACAAACAAACCAAAAGACTATTACAGCTCTCCCTATAAAATACAATTTATTTGTGTTTTCCTTCACAAAACTATCCATGTATTGTTTGCTGCATGATAAAATGGTGCCGGTGTTATTTTAGTATAATTGAAAAACTATTATAGCTTTTAGTAATATTGTATCAATATATTGATAAATACATGTCAGTACATATCAGTAACAAATGTCAAATCAGCAACAATGGTAACATAATTGTTGCTTCTGTCCAGCCATCGATTGTCTCATCTGGGACAGGTTTGCAGTGGTAGCATGCTAAGTAGGACCACCCATACTTCCTTTTCCCTAGCCAATTCCTTCAGCTCCTCCTGGGGGATCCTAAGGCATTCCCAGGCCAGCTGAGAGATATAATCCCTCCAGCATGTCTAGTATCTGCCCTAAGGTCTCTTCCTAGTTGGAAATGTCTGAAGCACATCCTTATATAAATAACTTAAAATAGCATCTGTTTGTAGATGTGGTGCCACATTTAGCTGCATTTTATTGTGTGATTTCACAGGAACACATAGAAATGGAGCAGGTAACTCTGCCAGCTATGTGCCTACTAGGACCACTCATTGCCTTATAGTGTTTTTCATTATGGCACTAGTTGAATATGACTCTTGAAATTTATAAAAAGCAAGAAAGCAAACAAACAAACCAAAAGACTATTACAGCTCTCCCTATAAAATACAATTTATTTGTGTTTTCCTTCACAAAACTATCCATGTATTGTTTGCTGCATGATAAAATGGTGCCGGTGTTATTTTAGTATAATTGAAAAACTATTATAGCTTTTAGTAATATTGTATCAATATATTGATAAATACATGTCAGTACATATCAGTAACAAATGTCAAATCAGCAACAATGGTAACATAATTGTTGCTTCTGTCCAGCCATCGATTGTCTCATCTGGGACAGGTTTGCAGTGGTAGCATGCTAAGTAGGACCACCCATACTTCCTTTTCCCTAGCCAATTCCTTCAGCTCCTCCTGGGGGATCCTAAGGCATTCCCAGGCCAGCTGAGAGATATAATCCCTCCAGCATGTCTAGTATCTGCCCTAAGGTCTCTTCCTAGTTGGAAATGTCTGAAGCACATCCTCTGGAAGGCATCCAGGAGGCATCCCAACCAGATGTCCAAACCACCTCATCTGGCTCATTTCAACGTGGAGAAGCTTCAGCTCTACTCTGAGTGCCTCCTGGGTATCAGAGCTTAGCACTGTCTCTCAGGGTCAGCCCAGACAGCCTGCGGAGAAAACTCATTTTGGCAACCTGTATCCATTATCTCATTCTTTCGGTCACCACACAAAGCTCAAGTGAGTGTAGGAACATGTATTGTATATTAAATTGAGAGCTTTGCCCACAAGCTCAGCTCCCTCTTCACGATGACTGCATTACTGCTGTCGCTGCACCAATCCGTCTATAAAGCTCATGCTCCGACCTACCCTCACTCATGAACAAGATCCTAAAATACTTGATTTCCTCCATTTGGGGAAACAAATCACTGCCTACCTGAAGCAGGCAGTCCACTGTTTTCCAGCTGAAAACCATGGCCTCAGATTTGGAGGTTATGGCCTTCATTCCCATTGTTTCACACACAGCCCGAGTAAGTGCTGAAGGCCAATGAGGCCATCAGGACAACATGATAGACAACATAGTGCAGAGATGCCATCCTAAGGCCCCAAAAACAGACACCCTCTGCCCCCTGGCGGCACCTTGAGATTGCCAAAAAAAAATCACACCAGTTGTATAGGGACCAAATGGCATGCATCAGCTGCCTTGGTACCCCATACTCCCACAATGTGCAACGTGCCTCCCACAAGACACCACAGGGAACATGGACATAAGCATTCTCCAAGTCCACAAAACGCATTAAGACTGGATAAGCAAATTCCCATGATCCCCCCAGTATCCTTGCCTGGGTAAAAAGCTGGTCCACTGTTCCACATACAGGACAGAATCTGCATTGTTCCTCCTCCAGCCAATATTAGACAATCATTTTGATTTGCCTTTCCAACACTCTGGCATTGGCTTTCTCAGGCAGGCTGAGGAGCGTGACCCCTCTGTAACTGAAACATACCCTCTGGTCCCATTTTTTTTTTTTTTAAATGGGAACCACCACACCCATCTGCCAATTGCTATGTATTGGTACTGTATTCCTATGCTATGTTGAACAGGCATGTAAGCCAAGACAGACCAATTTCATCCAGTGCCTTCAGCATCTTAGAGCAAATCTCGTACACCCTTAGTGTCATACCACTCCAGAGTTGTTGTTGTTGTTGTTTTTAACTACCTCAGTGACTTCTGCCAGGGAAATGTGCCAGTGTTCCTCAGAATCCTCCAGTCCTGCCTCTTCCAGAGAGGAACACTTCTCAAAGTGGTCCCTCTAGCCTGCCTATTCTTGTTGGCAGAATTGAAAGACCCACGGGATAACCAAACCTGAAATCCTCCACTATTCAGAGCCTTTCCACCTGCAACACAATGTCACACTGAAGCAACCCTCTTGTTTACCAAGCCAAACCCCAAAACAGTGGTGCAGAGTCGGATACTTGTGAATATTTCCAAACCCGCTCTATGTCTCTCATCCTGAAGGACTCCAGAAAAGGAGGGAGTCCAACCCCTTACCAGGAGTTTCGTTCCAGAACCTAAGCTGTGCATGGAAGTGAGGCCAACTATATCCAGCTGGTAACACTTAACCTTCTGCACTAATTCTAGCTCCATCCCCACCGCAGTGGTCACCATTGAATTTGCCAAAAGCTAGTTTCCATAACCAAGTTCCAGTTTTTTCAGGGTCCAGAGCCCAGCCACCACACACTTACCTGTAAACACCTCTCCCACGCCTGTCTCCATGAGAGAGGGTCTTTCTCTCTCTTTGTGGTCTCTTCATAGGGGTGTATGGGATCATTCTTTGTCTGGCCTCTCACCTGGAACCAATTTGCCTAGTGAGACCCTACCAGGAGCTTAAGCTCCTGACAACACAGCAGGGTCACTGAGGTACTCAAACCCCTCCAACGTGGTAAGGTGATGATTCAAGAAGGGGTAATCATTGCTTCTTATGCTCAAAAGATGCTAAAGTAATTTAGTTTTTAGCTTTGTTCTATGCATGCATGCTCTAAAGTTAAAAACAAACAAACAAATAAATAAATAATAGCTGCCTCTATCAGAAAATAATTCAGGCATAACTTTCATACAGCTGCCATATTGAGCAATATCATTTATTTCATTAAGTTTCCTATCAGCCATCAGTGTCCTCCTCCCTATAATGTCTCTAACTGGGCTAAGGAATACCTTAAACAACTAGTTAAATACAGCTTGGTGTCAGTGTGGACATGGATCTGTGTAGTGGGTTATATTGTAGCTCTGAATATTTTGCCAATAACTCCAGATATTATTTTCTGATTTGTCTTGCTTCTTCATTCCCTTTGTTTGTATGCAATTTTTATTGCAATGGAAATTTGCATAATATGAAAATGGCTGTAATTTAACATCCTATATACACTGAACTCAAAAAAGTGAAAAGACTGTGCCATTTTATATTGGTCTAATCAAAAATCATGGTTTCCAGTTTAAACCTGTTTTGTTCGTGTAAAATCAAATAACCCTCTCCATAGAAAAGGATAAAATAAAATAAAGGATAAAAAAAATGGATAAAATAAAATAAATTTTTAAAAATACTATTTTTCATTTGACACCAGAGTTTTGTTGTGCAGAACACATACTGACTTGGCTTTACTGACTGCAGAAATTATTGCAGGTTTTTAGAAATAAAGCATATTTTAAAAAGACATCACAATAAAAGGTCTTTCAAAGTTGTTATTTTTCTTCTTAATTTATTTCTGTGTGCAATAGAGTGATGTGATTGGTTATTTGTGATGGGTTATGTTTTGGGAACTGCAATCTCAAAATATCATGTGAAGTGCCCATAGTAGAGTCTTACTGTATGTGGATCATTCGAGAGAGAGAAAAAAAAGAAGGTAAAATTCACAAAAATGTATTGACCTTTCATGTTATATTCCAGTTATTAAAGCAGTAGAAGAAGGTCTGTATTTAAATATGTAAAATATTTTATGTTTTACAGGCCTTTAAAATATAAAATTTTAAAGGCCTGAGGTGCATGTAATTAGTAAATTTCTTTTGTTTTACCCCAATATTAGTTATTAAAAGGAATAAATTAGATTTTGGACTCCGGAAGAGCATGTTTTGATTTATAATTAGAGAATAATTATTAAAGAAACATGTTCAGGGTATCATTTAACTGTATAATAGCCAGGTCACTGTGTTTCTCTGTCTAAAACATAGGCTCAGCCCCTGATGTTGTTAGTGTAGTCACACATCTGGAATCAGCTTTGTGAATCCAAATACATTTTCAGCATTTAGCATGTGTGACTTTACAATATCCTGTTGTTTTCTCTGGTGACCATCAACCTGAAGACTAATGCCGAGTTCACACTGCACGATATTAGCCCGATTTTTCACTCGCCGACAGGTTTAGCGAAATCGCCGACAAATGCCCGACATCAGAGGCAAATCGGTGCTCGTTCACGCGAGTGACAATCACGCAGTGTGAATTATCAAAGACGCGATCTGAGGGAATCGCCGACACCCGATCCGACGAGTTTGAAAATTGTGCAGTGTGAACTCGGCATAAGACGCACCCCCTCACACCTCTCAGTTCTTAGTTATATCTGTAAGTGCCTCATTGAAATGGATAATATGCGTTAAAACCAGATTTTCTGATTTGCATTCACCAAACATTTTCCTTTTCCTTGCAACCACGATGTGTGACAGAGTTCATTATATATTTTACTATGTGTGAAAGCATAGATTAATCGTTCTCAAGAGGCTGTTAAAAAAACGGTCTCTATTAAAACAATATATTACACTGACCTTTTCCATAACAGAACATTCACCATTAACTTATGAGATATTTCATATAGGTCAGAATGTAACAGTTTTTAAAAGTCATCTAAATATTTCAAAGCCAAGATCATGGGGGTCGGTATGAAATGTCGGATGTGTGTAAATGTCTGTACTTGTGGCATTTTTCAAAACATACACACACACACATACACACAGAGCAGTTGAGGCCAATGATTCTTGTAAATTAGGACAACAAAAAGAGAATGCCAAACCTCTTAGGGAACATTTGCACACATAAACAAACCAATTTCATAGATTTTCATATACTCCGGAGACATAAATTTCAGACTGTCATCAAACACAATTAGATAATTGCATTACCAGCTCACCAGATCAAATCAATCATGCTCAGAGACCGAGACAGAAAAAACAAAGAAGGAAAGACAAAGACAAGTGGTCTCTTCCCAGACTCTAGTGAACTGCCTCCCTGTCTACAGTCCACATAGGCAGTTACCTTCTAAGGCGCCATGCTAACCAAAATGGAACCTCATTAGTGCCTGATTTGAAACACTAGCCAATAACTCCATTAATGCTCACTTACCAAAACAACGTTCCTCACAGACACTCTACAAACACAAATGATTCCAACAGAGTGTTGCTAAGCTAACCACAACATACTCCAATTAGCACAAACACATGGAGCGCACAAATAGGTAGTTTTGTTCCAAAATATTGTGCTACCTTGTAAAATATCTTGTTCTGGTCATATTCTAAGGCAAAAGTATCAATCACAGAAAAGGCGATCCAATTTCACTAAATATTCAACATGACTGACAAAGATCAGAGAAATTTTATTTATACTTGTATTTCATTAATAGCGCTCTGTAAAGACCGTCAAAGGTTTCTGTCTTTAGCTATGTCTCATTTGGAAGGCTACACCTACCAGAGGCCGCATTTGTTGACTGCATATGTCATTGACGCTGCCTCATTCAGAAAAGTAACCATTACTTTCCAAAGAAAGAAATTACGGTAATTGACACCTCACAAAAAATGAGACACAGCTTATTTAAAACGTGTTTTTGCGGCATTGAGCATTTTAGCCAGCCTCAAAAATGTTTGTTGAGCATGTGAATGCAGTGGCCAATCAGACGCTTTTAAGTCAGAATCTGCCCAATATGGCGGAGTTTGTTTAGAGTGAGCTCTGCGCACTCGCAAATCATTTCACTATAACCAACAAAGTGTAAACGCAATGTAATAAGAGATTTTCATTTATTTATTTATTTAAACATGAGTTTTAACTCAGTCAGTTAGCTTGTGCTGTGGGTGAAGTGAGGTGATATCAGCTTCATTGATTATAAAGAGAGTGCTCTTTGTTTGGTTTCTGTACACAACGTATATACTATACATAACTGCTTAACCCATTGATAATCTGAATAAAACTTTAATTTTTCAGACTGAATCTGAAATGATAATGTCTGACATTGTGATAACAATAGCAATGGGGGAAGAAAAAAAGATCCATGCATTAAGTCTTGCAGTGCAAGTGCAATAGACTTGTCATTCTGTTATCTGCAATGTGTTTCTTTGTTATTACTTTTTAAAAATCTTTTTAATGCTGTGTTTACATAATTGAACAATATTTGGAGGCTATGCATTTTAACATATTATTTACTTTTAATTGACTTATTAGTAATAGCTTTAATAATTAACCAATTTATTAAATATTCTTATTTTCAAATTGTTAAATTAAATTAAATTAAACTGTGATAACACATAACTCATCTGTTGTGGATATGTATTTATTTGTTTCTAAGTTACAAATCTCTGCCTACACAGAGGTTATTGCTGAACCAAGAAAATTGCTATTAGTCAATGCTGCAAATTTGTGTCGAAGTTCACCAAATTTGAACCTAATATGAATTTTGTTAAGGGAAATGTCTTTCCCCGGAAGCCCATCAGTCTAAATTCTTAATTATGTCAATTACTATTTAAACTAATACATTTTGTCCATGAACTGAACATTAAGATCTTGTTTATGAGGCAGCATATTTTGGTTGACTACTTTTTGAAAAAGTAGTCTGCATTTATGTTCTAAACTTGCCTATGGTGCTAAAATGCAGTCTAGGTGGGCAGCTCAAGGGTTCAGAAGAGAGCAAAGGTGTGTGAAGCTGGAAATGTCAGCCCCAGTGAGTCATAGAAGGAAACAGGAAATAGGGATAATGTGAACAGAGGAGAAATGGAGAGACAAACAGAGAGGTAATGAGTATGTCAGAGATGAGGTCGAGCTGGAATCGATACAGAACATTTCATATTCTCACCATTTGGAGTGCACAGTGTGTGTGCAAGTGGACGTCCCCTCTTGACCTTAAAGTAATGCTATTCCGTCCCACTAAATGTCATCTTACTGATGGGGGTCAGTTGGGTATTACGAGCAAAGGACAGAGTGTGTGTGCCTGTCTCTTTGCAGAGTGAACGATCCATTATGGTTGATTATTCAGAATGTATCTGCTGGCAAACAGGAAGTTGGAGTCCGCCCATAACCCAGCAGCATTAAACTCCTCCACACAGCTCAATCAAATACAGTCCCCAGGGAACACAGGGATGCAGTGTGTGTGTGAGTGTGTTCAGGGTGCCAGCATTCACATTGTCTTGTTTTCCGTTTGACGCCAACAGTCATGAAAGGTAAACTGGGAATTCTTTAATTTATTGACTGCCTCAGACTTACAGGAAAACAACAAACATGTCCATTCATCAGATTATCATTAGATACATGAGATAGGTTAGGTCTGAAATCTAGAATGGCATGAATAAAAAAGAAGGCCAATTATTTGAAATCAATTGCTTTTCTCTCTCCCTGGAGAAGAGCATGATGGGTAATGCATTAATGGATTATGACTGTTAGATAGAAGCGATGACGTCAGCCAAGCTGTCATTTATTGAAGCTGGCAAATGGGATTTCTCCAAGCACAGACGTCAGTGCTGAATATCATCTTCTATTTTGGGCCTCTTCAGCTCAGTGATTTGAAATGCCAGAACTGACATTAATTATTGATTAATGCGTAAAAATATATACAACAACCAGAGTAACGATTGCTTACGGTAATTGTCCCTGTTATGTATTAATTAAGAGCTGTGATTTTGTAAGCTGCCCTATGACTTTGAATGAGAGTGAGATGAAGGAGAAACAGGAAACAAATTGTGCCATGTGCACAGGTATAGGCCTAATAGAAATTAGAATTATTGTTTTGTTGCAGGATGTTGGTGTTTTTGATTTAAAGGGGTCATATGATGCGATTTCAAGTTTTCCTTTCTCTTTGGAGTGTTACAAGCTGATTGTGCATAGATAAGATCCCTGAAGTTGCAAAGACTAAAGTCTCAAAACCAAAGAGATATTCTTTATCAAAGTTAAGACTATGCCACGCCCCCCTAAAACGGCTCGTTCTAACACACCCCCACATATCTACCTCACTATGTGGAAATATTTGCATAATGCAGCCCAAATGTGCACGCAAAGAAAGAAGGCGTGGTTTCAGTAACCGCAGTTAGTGTTGAAGCAGCCATGTCAGGGAGACGCTGTGTGATTCTAGGCGAAAGCAAAAACATTTTATTTGACCTTCCGAAAGTAGATGCATTTAGGAATCTTTAAGATTACTTACAACAGAACAGCAATGCATTTTATGGACGACCGTTTCGTGAACTTAGGAGAGGAGGTAATTCTGACTTTGCTATGAAAATCTGGCGCTTCTGAATCAGCTACTGTTTTGTTATTAGTTTAAGTATTTGCTATTGACTGTTCAAATGCGGAGTTTTGCGCATCGTGTGTGTGTGTGTGTGTGAGAGAGAGAGACAGGGTCACATCACAGTGGAGTCAGCTGTCCACTTTAAAAAAGCATCATATGACCCCTTTAATGACTGTAAAAAATGTCAAGTGGTGTAACCGGCAGGTAAAGACAAATCAAATATTTTCAATACATGTGTACATATCCTAATCAATATATATATATATATATATGCAAGATTGTCCACTTCTGAGGAAAATAAATGTTCGTTATACCACATTGACTATTTTGGTTATACCACACTGACAATTAAAGTTAATGTATAATTTTAGCCCTAAATCAATCAATCAATCAATTGGGGGGGCAATTTAACTCATATTGTCACAGAAGAAGCATTTGAAATGCATGTTCGTTCCAGGGTGAGCGATTTGGTGTCTCACCTGACCACCTGTGATCAGATCGCCCAAGACAGATGTTAAGACCAGGTGTAAACAGGACCACTGTGAAACACCAGCTGGGAATGTTTCACCAGCACAGACTCAGAAATATCAGTCCAGCTACCTGCTGTTGCTATCTTTAACAAAACACACTCACAAAAAAACAAAACAAAATAATTTCTGAGCCCCTCGTTCCTTGTTGTTAAACTACTTATGATTCACAGAGAAAACCACAGAGAATTCACAGATACTAAAATATACTTTAGGAGATCATACACAGATATCTCTGATTCCTGTTGTAGTTTTGTTCGCTCTGTGGAGGTTTTTTTTTTTTTTTTTTGCTTAAGTGTCTTCAATTTATTCAAAGACTACAGCTTAATTTCCCATGGACATCGATTTCAAAACCCTGCCATGGAAAGACCTATCGATTCACTGTGTTGCTTCATGGCTTTACCACTCTCCCTAGAGCCAATCTCTCAACTTCAGTGTGTGGGAAAACCACTGTGTAAGCGTGTGTGAGAGCTCTTCCAGTTTATAGATACAAGATGCTAATTTCTCCTTCCGTAGAGAGGGAGGAATACTAATAGATTCAGAAATGGTGAAAAATTCATGTTAGGCAGGAGAGTGCACATGATCAGGAGAACCGGTACAATAACCCTAAAGCAAGACACAGTTCTGGGAATTTTTGATCTCGTTTTATTTTTGGAAATATTTTGGAGAGGAACTTTTAATAAAACATTTCACCCCAAAAATTTAAGATTTACTCACCCTCATGTTATGCCAAACCTGTGTGAATTTCTTTCTGCTCTGGAACCCCAAAGGAGATGTGGGGCAGAGTATTTCGAGTGGCTTTTTTCCATATATTGAAAGCATGTAGTAACTACAAATAGTCAAGCTCCAAAACTCATAAAAGCATGACTCATGGACTATGGTTATGAAATACATAAGAACCAGGACTGACATATGGACAGGGATATTGGGGTAAGTGCCTCGGGGGTCTCATACTGTCAGGGGCCCCCAAATCCTTCTAAAGGAAACTGACCCCTTCGAGCTAGCAGCACAAGCTGACCACTAGAGCCGCCAGGCCTCTCAGCAAATATAGTACAAACTCACCACAAATCTGACTACTAGGACTTCTAATTTCCACAGTACAAGGGGAACATGCTGGCCCCACAGGAACCACTGTGCATGCAGTTCAACCTGACCACTAGGACCCCTGGACCCCTCTGTGCACAAATAGAGGAAGCACACCATCAGGTTCCTCAGTGCATACAGTGCAGACTAGACTTGGGGCCCCGGGCCCCTCTGTGCTTATAGTTCTACCTGATGATCACTAGGGCCCCTGGACCCTTTGTTGCATATACTGTAGTTCAAGCTGACCAGTGGGACTCTCGATCTCTGCAGCACAAATAGAGCAAGCACACCAGTAGGTTCCTGAGTACATCTAGTACATCTGGGCAACTATATGCACAAAGGGGGCAATAGACTGCACGGGGGCAGTCATGGCCTAATGGTTAGAAAGTCAGACTTGTAACTCAAAGGTCGCAGGTTCGAGTCTCAGGTCCGGCAGGGATTGTAGGTGGGGGGAGTGAATGAACAGCAGTCAATGCCACGACTGAGGTGAGACCCTTGAGCAAGGCACCGAACCCAACTGCTTCCCGGACGCCGCAGCATTGGCTGCGCACTGCTCCAGGTGTGTGTTCACAGTGTGTGTGTGTGTGTGTGTGTTTGTTCACTTCTCACTGCTGTGTGTGTGCACTAGGATGGGTGAAATGCAGCGCACAAATTCCAAGTATGGGTGACCATATTTGGCCACACATCACGTCCCTTGCTTTCCTATAGTTCAAGCTGACCACTACCCTGACTGCTTCTGCGCATTTCACCATGAGCTGACCTGTGGGACTCCCGATCTCTCCAGCACAAATAGAGCAGGGTTATCAAATGCCTACCAATCCCTTCGGTGCATCAAGTATAAGTGACCATAAGCACTTGGGTCCCAGACCCCTCTGTGCATGCAGTTCAAGCTGACTACTAGGGGTCCTGAGCCCTTCTACAGATTCAGCATAAGCTGAGGACTCAATCTCTGCAGCAAAAATATAGTAAACTCACCACTAGGACCCTAGGCCCCACTGTGCATACAGTTAAAGCTGATCACGAGGACCCCAGGGCCCTTCTGGACATTCAGAACAAGCTGACCACAAGGATTCCTGGTCTTGGCAGCACAAATTGAGCAAGCTTACCACTAGGACCCTAGGCCCCACTGTGCATACAGTTAAAGCTGACCACCAAGACCCCGAACCCCTTGGAACATACAGCAGGAGCAGACCCTTAAGTGCATAAATTTTAAGGTCACAATAGGTTCTCCAGCTACTTTTTTGTAGTTGTTCAATTTTAGCCTTCCAAAATACTTTGGTGATATAAACATCAAACCCGGACACATCGCCTCTTGACATGACAAGTTTGAATAGCCAATTGATTTTTGGGTGAACTATTCCTTTAAGGGGTAGTACATTTGCATACTGCCAGTACAAGAGAGCTCTGCTTTCTGTGTCTGAGTGTGTGATCATTATCTAATTACCCTGCGCCAGCCTGACGAGCTCTCAGGTGAATTGTCTGTCTGGTGGAAAACCTCAAGGAGCAGAAGGCTCAAGTCTGTGGGGGTACATGCCTCCCTGGGGCAGATATTTGTTTTGTGGGAGGTCAGTAATGCCACAGTGTCAGTTTAAATTCAGAGACAAAGACTTGTCAGCTGTATAAGACAAGTACTCGCTTTATCACACGTGTGATGTTCAGACATCTGACCTGCTTCTAGAACAGCCCTATTAAACCCTCCTGTGATAACAAGCTCTTAGCTCTTTTTCTGTGTCTCCCATGCTGTCTCACTGGTGTGGTAGACTCTGACCTTCTTTTGCTGCTAATTACCCTCTCCAAACATAAAGCCCCCTGTGACAAGCAGAAGGAAACCAAAGCTGTCATTCAGCAACAAGTACCATTAAACTCTCCAACTTATCTATACACTTTAAGAAGTCTTTTCTTTCTTTCTTTCTTTCTTTCATAGCAAAGGTTCATGCTGCAAAAAAACATTTTCTCCAGTAATTCATGAGTCCTTAAAAAGAGACAAATATATTTAAAAAAGCAAAAACTGTATTTCTAGCATGACAACTCTTAGAAGATTTTAGCATGTTAATGGATATGACAATGTATTTGGTCTTAGCGGAATAGATCTGCTACGCTGCTGCTTTCCTGCTGCTGTTGGTTATTGCTGTTGTTGTAGATTATTGCTGCTGCTGAAAAGCAAGTAGAGGAAGTTGCTACTGCCAATACAAACACTGAACGGTCCTGTAAGTATTTAAGACATACTGCTGCGGCACAAGTAGCATATATAATTACCCATAGCAGAACTATACAGGTGGAGCTGGCGAAGTGGAGGGATTCAGAGGAACTCTGAAAATGCACTGCGAAATGCTGTAGTGAATGCTAACCAGCCATTTAAGTATACAGCAGTAATCTCATTGGCTACATAGGCAATATGAACCAATCAGCTTGTGCCAAGTAGTTTAACACTGTGAATATAATCAGTTTGCATTAATGACCCATCAGCCTGTGTCATCTAGGGAGTTTCATAACAGAACTTGGCATATATATCATGGATATATTTTGAATTAGGTATATTTTTCTTAATCCTTTGTTTTGTTTTGTTTTGTAGAATAACCCCATATTATATTTATACTTAAACAAGAAAAGAAAAGAAAAGAAAAGACATTCTGAAAAATAAAACACTATATATAAAACATATTATAGAGACATATCATCTTACACAGTTTTTCCTTCTAATTTATCTGTTTTTTTAAATATGTTTATATACTGTATTTTTCTTAATACTTAATTTTGATTAAGAACATTTTTTATTAAACATTAATTTACATGTTGGTCCACTCTGGTTTATACTAGACAGTACTGGTTTGGTTCTGGTATATGGAGGAATATATTGCCAAGTCTATGGTAACCATCATTCTGCAGAACTCATCAATTATTCTGGTGATGTTGGTGAAACAGATGAAAAATATTGCTGGTTAACCAAGTGTTGCAAGTTGAGTAGTCTTTCATTTAAAATGTCTACCGTGTGAATTAAAATGGTTAAGTTGGACAACAAGACAATGTTCTGGAGTCTTTCTGAAATTGCCTGCTATTTTGTTTCTATGATTTTTTTTCTTTTCTTATTCAGCTCTCGTTGTACATCCAATGTGAACACCCATCCATGCTCAAACTGTTTTCACTGTCAATACTTTTTTCTCTTTTAAAAATTGGTCATCAGGTAGTTTGCCATGGCAGAATGTTGAACAATCTTTTTTTTTTTTTTTTTTATGTTTTATTGACCAAAGGGGTTTTGCTTTCTAATAATCTCTCTCTCTCTTTCAGTCTCATTCTCGTCCTGTGTTTCATTCATTCCTGCTGGGAACAGATTTTCCGGGTTACTGAATACAGTAGTGCGTGAGCATATTGTGCTGGTTGTGCTGTAACCCTGGGTTACTGTCGCATAGAGAAATGTCACAGTACTGTAGCACAGTCCTCCTGTCAGTGTATACACAGCCAATATCACAGAGCGCTGACAGAGCTATATCACGCTCAATATACATTCATTCATCAATGCATGGCAGTGGCAGCTGAAAAGATCACTGTAGACGTTGAGACGATGAATTGAGCCATGAGTTTCAATCATTATGAGCACACTATGAGCACATGAACAATCCATCTATCAGTGATCTATCTATCTATCTATCTATCTATCTATCTATCATTCATTCATTCATTCATTCATTCATTCCAGTCATTCATGCTATTGTTCTATCATCCATCCATCTGTCATTCTGTCTGTTGTTCCATCCATCCATCCATGCTCTATCTATCTATCTATCTATCTATCTATCTATCTATCTGTCTGTCTGTCTGTCTGTCTGTCTGTCTGTCTGTCTGTCTGTCTGTCTGTCTGTCTATCTATCTATC
>NW_015629512.1:87509-90262 GCF_001515625.1 Sinocyclocheilus rhinocerous
GTATTCAGCTCTCGTTGTACATCCAATGTGAACACCCATCCATGCTCAAACTGTTTTCACTGTCAATACTTTTTTCTCTTTTAAAAATTGGTCATCAGGTAGTTTGCCATGGCAGAATGTTGAACAATTTTTTTTTTTTTTTTTTTTATGTTTTATTGACCAAAGGGGTTTTGCTTTCTAATAATCTCTCTCTCTCTTTCAGTCTCATTCTCGTCCTGTGTTTCATTCATTCCTGCTGGGAACAGATTTTCCGGGTTACTGAATACAGTAGTGCGTGAGCATATTGTGCTGGTTGTGCTGTAACCCTGGGTTACTGTCGCATAGAGAAATGTCACAGTACTGTAGCACAGTCCTCCTGTCAGTGTATACACAGCCAATATCACAGAGCGCTGACAGAGCTATATCACGCTCAATATACATTCATTCATCAATGCATGGCAGTGGCAGCTGAAAAGATCACTGTAGACGTTGAGACGATGAATTGAGCCATGAGTTTCAATCATTATGAGCACACTATGAGCACATGAACAATCCATCTATCAGTGATCTATCTATCTATCTATCTATCTATCTATCTATCATTCATTCATTCATTCATTCATTCATTCCAGTCATTCATGCTATTGTTCTATCATCCATCCATCTGTCATTCTGTCTGTTGTTCCATCCATCCATCCATGCTCTATCTATCTATCTATCTATCTATCTGTCTGTCTGTCTGTCTGTCTGTCTGTCTATCTATCATTCTATAGTTCTGTCATTCTATGTGATCTGTCTACAGTTTTGTCATTTTACCTGTCTATCGTCCGTCCCTCGGTCCATCCATCCATTTGTCATTCATTCTGTTGTTCTATCATCCATCTATCCATCCATCCGTCATTCTGTCTGTTGTTCCATCCATCCATCCATCCATCATTCTGTATGTTGTTCCATCCATCCATCCATCTATCGTTGTCATTCTACTTGTCTATCATCCGTCCTTCAGTCCATCCATCCATCTGTCATTATGTCTGTTGTTCCATCCATCCATCCATCCATCATCTATCTATCTATCTATCTATCTATCTATAATCTATCTATCTATCTATCTATCTATCTATCTATCTATCTATCTGTCTATCTATCTATCTATCTATCTGTCTGTCTATTGTTCTAGCTAGCTATCTATCTATCGTTCTATAGTTCTGTCATTCTATGTGATCTGTCTCCAGTTTTGTCATTTTACCTGTCTATCGTCCGTCCCTCGGTCCATCCATCCATCCATTTGTCATTCATTCTGTTGTTACATCCATCCATCCATCATTCTGTCTGTTGTTACATCCATCCATTCATCATTCTGTATGTTGTTCCATCCATCCATCTATCGTTTTGTCATTCTACTTGTCTATCATCCATCCTTCAGTCCATCCATCCATCTGACATTCTGTCTGTTGTTCCATTCATCCATCCATCCATCCATCCATCTATCTATCTATCTATCTATCTTTGTTTGACCTGTGTGTCTCTTGCATACTCAGTGTGATTCACATCTCCATAGTGCTGAATTCTAAAACCTCACCTAAGGCACTTGTCTGTTTATTTTTCTACAAAGTACTCATGGTTAAACTGATGTGTTCCTCCTCTGCACGGCTCTAAGCTGTTATTTATCTGACGGCGATCTGTTCACATTTACACTGCTCAGATCTAGCAGGCACTGCATAAAAGTCCAGACAGAAAAATTGAATTTTTGGTAGTTCAGATGCTCAGGAGTTCTGTGATAATTAGTGACTTCTGTGTGGGCTTAAGGATAATGATTCTTTTATGATGCTAATACATCAGTAATACAGCACTGCGACAGTTACCACAGTAAAAATGTATCAATTAAACATATGCCTCATTAGCATATTTGAGGGCAATTTACAGCGTGGAATGATAGATGAATAAACAGAATGCACAAACATTCACGCCCAGATGTGTTTAAATCGTCTGAAGTTGGATGAGCAGTCTGCTCATATTCATTAGCACTCTTGGGAGTTTGTACTTGTTTCCTCATGCTTGATTAGTTTGAGGGATGGGCTGCAACCTAATTATCATACTGTCCGTTATAGGATAAGATTAGTGTGTCCTAAATCACAGTGCATTAAAAATAGTATTTTGCTGGTCTGCTATTTCTAGTGGAGTTTTGTTTTATGCATCAGTACGCGCTTATTACTGTAATACTAATATGACCCGCAACCCCTTGCACCACAGAAGATGAGGTGTTTCTCTTTTGAATTCAGAAGTAACATGTGCACTCTGTATTTATTTCTTCAATATAAACATTTTACAAATAGGCTACTGTAAATTAAAAAGACCCGAAGACCTGAAAAAGTCTGAATTGTGAGAAATAAACTCAGAATTGCATGAAACAGTCATATTTGTAAGATAAAAAGTCAATTGCATTTATTTATTTAAATATATTTATTTGAATAGGGTATGTTATGGTTTATTAATATACTGAAATGTTATCTTACTGATTAATAATATAATATAATATAATATAATATAATATAATATAATATAATATAATATAGCCTGGTAGAAATATCGAAAAAGTTTGCTACTACCACAGTTTGCTATGGGACAATGCTATGCTTACTTTCTACTGAGGTTTTAGTGGATTAGATAAATAATAATACATCATTATTGCCATTATTGTATATAACCTCATCACTGTGCATGTGGCGTCTAGTTATTATCTTGGAAATAAAAATGGCATTCATGCATTCAAGCAG
>NW_015629512.1:90900-92719 GCF_001515625.1 Sinocyclocheilus rhinocerous
TCTATCTATCTATCTATCTATCTATCTATCTATCTATCTGTCTATCTATCTATCTATCTATCTGTCTATCTATCTATCTATCTATCTGTCTATCTATCTATCTATCTATCTGTCTATCTATCTATCTATCTATCTGTCTGTCTATTGTTCTAGCTAGCTATCTATCTATCGTTCTATAGTTCTGTCATTCTATGTGATCTGTCTCCAGTTTTGTCATTTTACCTGTCTATCGTCCGTCCCTCGGTCCATCCATCCATCCATTTGTCATTCATTCTGTTGTTACATCCATCCATCCATCATTCTGTCTGTTGTTACATCCATCCATTCATCATTCTGTATGTTGTTCCATCCATCCATCTATCGTTTTGTCATTCTACTTGTCTATCATCCATCCTTCAGTCCATCCATCCATCTGACATTCTGTCTGTTGTTCCATTCATCCATCCATCCATCCATCCATCTATCTATCTATCTATCTATCTATCTTTGTTTGACCTGTGTGTCTCTTGCATACTCAGTGTGATTCACATCTCCATAGTGCTGAATTCTAAAACCTCACCTAAGGCACTTGTCTGTTTATTTTTCTACAAAGTACTCATGGTTAAACTGATGTGTTCCTCCTCTGCACGGCTCTAAGCTGTTATTTATCTGACGGCGATCTGTTCACATTTACACTGCTCAGATCTAGCAGGCACTGCATAAAAGTCCAGACAGAAAAATTGAATTTTTGGTAGTTCAGATGCTCAGGAGTTCTGTGATAATTAGTGACTTCTGTGTGGGCTTAAGGATAATGATTCTTTTATGATGCTAATACATCAGTAATACAGCACTGCGACAGTTACCACAGTAAAAATGTATCAATTAAACATATGCCTCATTAGCATATTTGAGGGCAATTTACAGCGTGGAATGATAGATGAATAAACAGAATGCACAAACATTCACGCCCAGATGTGTTTAAATCGTCTGAAGTTGGATGAGCAGTCTGCTCATATTCATTAGCACTCTTGGGAGTTTGTACTTGTTTCCTCATGCTTGATTAGTTTGAGGGATGGGCTGCAACCTAATTATCATACTGTCCGTTATAGGATAAGATTAGTGTGTCCTAAATCACAGTGCATTAAAAATAGTATTTTGCTGGTCTGCTATTTCTAGTGGAGTTTTGTTTTATGCATCAGTACGCGCTTATTACTGTAATACTAATATGACCCGCAACCCCTTGCACCACAGAAGATGAGGTGTTTCTCTTTTGAATTCAGAAGTAACATGTGCACTCTGTATTTATTTCTTCAATATAAACATTTTACAAATAGGCTACTGTAAATTAAAAAGACCCGAAGACCTGAAAAAGTCTGAATTGTGAGAAATAAACTCAGAATTGCATGAAACAGTCATATTTGTAAGATAAAAAGTCAATTGCATTTATTTATTTAAATATATTTATTTGAATAGGGTATGTTATGGTTTATTAATATACTGAAATGTTATCTTACTGATTAATAATATAATATAATATAATATAATATAATATAATATAATATAATATAATATAATATATAATAATATAATATAATATAATATAATATAATATAATATAATATAATATAATATAATATAGCCTGGTAGAAATATCGAAAAAGTTTGCTACTACCACAGTTTGCTATGGGACAATGCTATGCTTACTTTCTACTGAGGTTTTAGTGGATTAGATAAATAATAATACATCATTATTGCCATTATTGTATATAACCTCATCACTGTGCATGTGGCGTCTAGTTATTATCTTGGAAATAAAAATGGCATTCATGCATTCAAGCAG
>NW_015629512.1:92817-97429 GCF_001515625.1 Sinocyclocheilus rhinocerous
TTTGAGCAAACAGAATTGGTCATTAGGGAATTTTATGCTTACTAAGAAAAAAAAATCACATATTACCTACATAGATATTGCATACCACCAAAATAGCATTATTTAGTATGCCATTCTAAACATAGCTATAGTCTTGTTTATATATATATATATATATATATATATATATATAATGTGTGTGTGTGTGTGTGTGTGTGTGTGAGAGAGAGAGAGAGAGAGAGTGAGAGAATTCAGCGTGAGGATGTAAATGGTGTGTGGAGCAGTTATCTGGGACACAGATAGCTCTAGATGATCTCTGAGTGCCACTCAGCACATTAAACACCGCGATAAGCATCTGCTCTCCTGTCTGCACTCTCGCTCTCGTCTCCAGATGCGCTCGAAGTCAGGTTTGAGCTCTTCACCTTCAGATGTTTCCGATACACAAAGCCGCAGGGCTGACTGATATAAAGCTTCATTTGGTGCTCACAGAACTCCGCCACCAGCCCGGAAAATGTGCCCTGAATTATTTAGTTGTCCTTTAATGCCTTTGTGACCCACACAGATCTCTTCTTCTCTCATTCTCTCTCTTTTTTTTTCACGCAGTGTTTTTTTTTTCTCTCCAGAGGGTGACCCCGGCCTGGACTGGCATAAGCGTCTGTGTGTGTGATTGGATGGATTTTTGAGGTGTGTATGATGATAAATTTATCTCAGCCGTGCAGGCCTATGAATGACACAGGCTCACTGGATTAAATTCATCCACATTTATGAACTCCATATTAAATAATATCACTAAAGCCCCACTCTTTGGATCTCTTTGAGGTTTTTCATATTTCCTTTTGTAGATATGTATGACAGGAGTAAAATATGAGTGTGTCTGGCTGCTTTCTTTGAGGAGATAGTGTCTGAAGAAAAAAAGAATCAGACAATAAAGCTAAAGAAATATTACAAAATCTGATAATAAAAATCTGATATAAAAATATGAAATCCCCCCCCCCACAAAAAAAACCCACAGTGACACCAACAAATAAAGTTTCAGTGTCTTTCTTGCCTTTCTTGATCTCATTGCATTTGCATTGACCACTTTTCCACCCAAATGGTGGAAAACGAGATCTGAGAATCTCTTTCAGATTTAATCCTCATTTAAAATGCTCTGTTTGTTAATTGAAGTCTAAAAGACTAGTTATCTAAAACACTATTAATGATTATAACTATAAAGTTTTAATAGCCATTCCAAAATAATAAATAAGATAACGACACAGAGGAAAGATATTGTTGGAATCACTTTCAGAATTATAATTTTTTTTTTCCCAGCTGATAAATAAAAAACAACAACAACAATGACAACCAACCATTATCCATCAAAAACCACTTGGCACTTGATGTGACATCTGTGTTTAAAGGCACTGTTTTTTAATTATTGATCACAAGTGCGAATCAAATTTGCCTGTTTAAATATCAAATGGCACATACATTTCCATTACACTAAAAAATCCAAACGCAGAAAGAGGAATTCGCCTGATTTCAGAAGACCACTCTGTGAACAGCTGTGTATCAGGATGTCTCTCTATGGGGGTGTGGGCCGCAGACAGGGCTGAGGAAATGAGAACACTACCTGGGCCAGATCTCACCTGTGTCCGGGCCTGACACCTCTCCACAGGACTCTCTGCCTTTCCTCCCACGTTCTGTCCATCCTGCTCTGCTACGAGCCACACACACACCTTTGCTCTCTGCTCTTGAGTGCGTGGTCAGCACTTTATTATTTGGCAGCTAGATGTGATCAAGATCATCATGTCCTTCTGCTGCTATAGTGTGTGTGTGTGTGTGTGTGTGTGTGCCAGTGTGAACTGAAGCCTGTTTTTATATGTCCTCAGTATATTAGCATTGCGAGCTCCATTTCATTTAACACTTATTGAAGCGTGTATGTATAATACGTTCTAAAAGCTAATCACTGTGCCTTTTAATACACATTTTAATGTCTGAATATATTTTCTTATTACACAGCACTCTGGAATATATGACTGTGATTAGTGAATCATGACATTCTATGTTCAAATATAATTGTATAATGGCAGCTAAACTGTAAAATTGACTGTCGTCACATTGGTTGTGCAAGTTTAATGTCTCTCGCATCGCCTAGCGCTTTCTTTTTAAACACAAATCAATATACCATGTCCATTTATTCATTTATGTGTGTTACATAGTTTAAAAATGGCAATGAAAGTCAGTGGGCTCCAATGTAGTGATGTGTAACAGATTTGTTTTTGTTTTTTTGTTTGTTTGTTTGTTTGTTTGTTTGTTTCTGTGGAAAGTCTCTTTCTAGTGTCCTTGCATGTAAAGTATTGTATGAAAGTTATTGGATTATTTACTGGAGCTGACAGTGGTAGTATGTGATTTTATGTTAACACATATTTTTAAATCTTGTCAACACTTTAGAAACTTTGTATTTTAACATTTATTCCAGTGAAATGTCTCACCCATTATACTTAAACTGTTAGATCATTGAAGTAAAAAAAAAAGTAGAGCTTAACCTTTAATATTCATTTAATGATACACTCAATCACTTATAATAATTATTTTCAAATATTTTTTTTTTTTGCGAAAATGACTGAACTGCTCTTAAAAAAACAAAACAATTACTGACTTTTACAGAAAAAGACAGACAGAGAAAGAAAATGAAAGTTAGTATATTTTTCAGTCAGATATTCAGAGCGTTCCAAAAACGGGATATATCGCCCTCCGAAAGGCACTTCGGAGTGAAAACAATCATCCCTTCAACCCTTCGAAGCTCTCACTCCAAAGGGTAAAACCTTTGAATGGATTAGGGCATAGGGATGAGCCCTTCCGAATTGAACGCAGGGATTGTGTGTGTGTATTAAATGTTTGCCTGCTGACACGTCAATCAGTAATTAACTCCACATGTTGTGTGGTTTGAAGAGGGCATGGGTCATCGTAGTGACAGCAGTAGCAGCTGGGGGCAGTGACAGCTCTGCATGGCAAGGGATTATGGGAAATGGGGTTCACAAGTGAGGTCAGTGATTGATGGCTAAATGCAGGTCCCGTAGGACGGCTGGATGGTTGCTACTGGATACTGGCGGTGTCTCGGCTCCAGGCAAGGACAGAAGGGCAGATCGAAAGGAATTATAAACGGATCTCTTTCACACTGTCTCTCTATCTCTGTCTCTCACCTTCTGCTTTCCCCTGGCAACAGACACAATTAATGACACTCATAGTATCAAGCATACATTTGTGTTTATTAGCATAGATGTTTTTAGGTTTACTTTACACTGATTTTCAATCCAGCTGCAGCCTAAGTCGAACCCACTATATAGTAATCTTTATGATTGAGTCACTGAATCGTTCGCTCGCTTGATTCATTCAAAAACTTCATATAATAAGGAAACACCGCTGTGTGTTGGTCTGAGATGCACAACAGTTCTGCTGTGGCTTTGTTCGGAACTATTTTCGTTTGCCAAACTGAGCAAAATAGAGTCTAATATTGAGTCCAAAATGTAACACAATATTAACTTATATATCACAGTTGTGTTTATGTATATTTCTGTTGTTGTTTATTTAGATGTGTGTTGATTATGTTTATGCATAATCATGATGTTGTTTACGCATGTTTTTACTCTTCTTCTTGGTATCAGCATATGAATATTTAAGCAGCCAGCTTAAGCTTAGTGTGTTGTGATGGGTAATTATGTGTTGAATCTCACTAATTAGAGGCGTCTGTCTTCACCTAATGAAGGATAACCTGCCACACATAAGAGATTAAGCAAGTTTAAAGGCAATGCACATCTTCATTTATGAGTGATTGAAATGCTGATTTGTTGGCATCATCTTGACCTGCTGCAGGAGAACTAGAGCAAACAATTATTGGACAAAAACTCATATTGCACAGATGTGCAAAGATTTCACACATTGTTTGAGCTGCTAGGATGAGGCTTCAAATATACTTTGCATACATATTTATATTAACAAATAGACATTTGTTGCTTTGTGAAGTGAAAATGTGTCAAAGTGCAATTCTCAATGCAACACAGCATTTTCAGGGCTGCCACAAGGGGTGCTATAGCGGGTATTAGAATAGACGTTTTTTTTTCTAATTTTCTCAGTTTTCAGTTCTCGTTTTCTCAGTTTTCACATTCAGGTGTGCGTTTCCCAAAAACATTGTTAGCCAGCTATGGATGCAAGTTCCGTCATTACAAATATAGTTCAATCATTCAGCGTTTCCTGAAACACAAAGTTTAAATAAACATTCGCAAACAACATCACAAACTTACATGGTTGGAACTAGAGCTGTCAGCTTGTCGTTAGAAGCATATTTTCTTGTTAGTAAGACATGGACTTTAATCTTGCTGTTGGGCCCGTCATTACATAGTTCAATCATTCAGCGTTTCCTGAAACACAAAGTTTAAATAAACATTCGCAAACAACATCACAAACTTACATGGTTGGAACTAGAGCTGTCAGCTTGTCGTTAGAAGAATATTTTCTTGTTAGTAAGTAAGAGACTTTAATCTTGCTGTTGGGCACAATAAGCAAGCTAACATGCAGTTCAATCTATATCTTCAATTCAAATTAAATATATGTTAATTTCTATATATATATATATATATATATATATATATAT
>NW_015629512.1:99694-118322 GCF_001515625.1 Sinocyclocheilus rhinocerous
CAGATTTGTTTTTGTTTTTTTGTTTGTTTGTTTGTTTGTTTGTTTGTTTGTTTGTTTGTTTGTTTGTTTGTTTGTTTGTTTGTTTGTTTGTTTGTTTGTTTGTTTGTTTGTTTGTTTGTTTGTTTGTTTGTTTGTTTGTTTGTTTGTTTGTTTGTTTGTTTGTTTGTTTCTGTGGAAAGTCTCTTTCTAGTGTCCTTGCATGTAAAGTATTGTATGAAAGTTATTGGATTATTTACTGGAGCTGACAGTGGTAGTATGTGATTTTATGTTAACACATATTTTTAAATCTTGTCAACACTTTAGAAACTTTGTATTTTAACATTTATTCCAGTGAAATGTCTCACCCATTATACTTAAACTGTTAGATCATTGAAGTAAAAAAAAAAGTAGAGCTTAACCTTTAATATTCATTTAATGATACACTCAATCACTTATAAGAATTATTTTCAAATATTTTTTTTTTTTGCGAAAATGACTGAACTGCTCTTAAAAAAACAAAACAATTACTGACTTTTACAGAAAAAGACAGACAGAGAAAGAAAATGAAAGTTAGTATATTTTTCAGTCAGATATTCAGAGCGTTCCAAAAACGGGATATATCGCCCTCCGAAAGGCACTTCGGAGTGAAAACAATCATGGCCGCCATATTGAATGAATCCCTTTGGAATTAAGGATTTTGAAGGGTACAACTGATGGACACTTCGGGCTCCCATGAACCTTTGCGCAGATTCTTTGCATGATGACGGCGCCTCCGTGTGGGCACGTGATGATGACCCAGAAGGGCACTTCAATAGGGTGACCATACGTGCCATTTTCCCAGGACGCGTCCTGGCCAGGATTTCTTGCACATGTGCATAAATGCCGAAACCCCGAAATACAGTATGATGTCAGGGGGAACCCGTGATGAATCAAACATCAAAAAAGCAAAATTACAAGGAACAAAAAAGAATCAAGTAGCCATCAGCTGCCATATTCATTACAGCATCGGAGATATCAAATCAGTGAATTAGCAGAAGTTATTACTCCACAATCTTCATGTGGCACCATTAAGGACCATCCTGTATTATTGAACCGACGTGGTTCTAATGACGGAGATGCAACCATGTTCAGGAAACAGTCATGACTAGCTAGTTAGTTTCTACTACGATGCATCATACTATGGCAGTTAAGCAGTGAGTTCGTCATTGTATGAGAAACACACTACAGGGTGCATTTCCCAAAAGCATTGTTAGCTAACTATGTTTGTTAGTTCCATTGAACTCTACTGATGGAACATACGACAATAGTTGCTTTTGGGAAATGCTGATACTGATAGTGGAACAGTTTAAAGAGAGCTTTCTTAGGTAGTTAGAAAAAACAGACATTTACAAAGTAGTAGTAACTCTATCACTCTCGAGTACTGAGGTTTGTTGCTGCCTAGTAGTGTCAACATGCATGTTAAGCATGCACAATTCCAGACTCGCAAAGTGCTGGCCATGCACTTGCATCCGTGTGCTTGCATGTACTTTTCTGTACTAAGTGATTGTAAACAGTGGCAGTCTCATTATACTGTGCTTACAAAAGTCACTGAACCTGTGGTCTATTCATCTGAAGCAATCTGTAGGTAGTTAAATGCGAAAACAAAACCCTAAAAAAATTATTTTCCATGACATGAACTCTGGAAAAACCAGAGAGGATAAATGGATAAAGGAATAGATGCATTTACATTTACATTACATTAAGGGCTTTTAGCAGATGCTCTCATACAAACAATAGTGAGTGCTTTGTTATTTATTTATTTATTTTGCACGTGTTGTTTTATTGGCTTGATCAGAACCAAAGTATGTTGATAGTTTTGACTGAATAAAATATTAAGATACAGAGATTTGCTTGTGCTGCTTAGTAGGCACATATGTCACATATCACATATTGAAATCACATATTTAAGCTAAGCTTTTTTGTTAATGATTCATGAAATATGAATCACTGTCATCTGAGATTTCATTATGGAGATAAAGGTTAGGATCTTTTTCTTTTCTTTTTTTCAGTAGTATAACAGCACACCATGAGTTTGTTTTTTGCTTTTGGCATCTGATAGAGCATTTGGACCCAGAAATGGTGACATGTGACTTAACAAGCGGATAGGCTTATTAACACACAGAAGCAAATAAATGAAGTCTGGTCCTTCTTTAAATTTGATGACAGCATTTTAAATAGACTCTGTAAAAATTAAACCATTACTGCTGCATAAACAGAATGTTAAAATATTAATATTAACAGCTATTAGTGGAGGGTTAATCGATCGTGTACTTCTGTCTGTCTGTGTTTCTCTCTTCCAATGGTGAGAGTTTCTTCACTCCTAGAGGTGTTATTTCTCACTACATGAGGACACTGTCTGACAAGCCCACACACACACACACACACACACACACACAGAGCAATTTTAAGAATTGCTGATATTTGAACAGGGATTATAAGCTTTTTTTTATTTTCTTTTTTTTACTTTACAGACCTTGTCTAATGATTACTCAGTCAGAACTATTTTACCAACTATGAACCAAAGCCTTTGCTTAAATTTACAGGGGCTGGGATGAAACTGATTGGCAAAATGAGTTTGATATACCAGATAATTGTTTTTTGTTTGTTTCTGGATCTCATTGTCTGATTCTGCCTTCAAATGTTATTGAAAAATTCCTTCTTCCCTATTTTGAAGTTGTTATGAGTTTGTCACATTCAAATGTTTTGTTGTTGGAAACAATAGAAATCATGGAGGATATGCCTGTTTCATTATTGCCTATTTCTTGGGGAAACATTATTAAAGCCAAAATGCATCAAAGAGTTTTAGTCAATATCCAATTTTGTAATATTGTATAAAATGTAGCATCCCATTCTTTGACAACCATATAATCATTATCTGTGTTATTGTATACCTACTGTCTAGATAGTCAATTTAAGATTATGGAATTTCAGTCAAATAAATGCTGATTTTGCTTTGCTTTTAGCATGAGAAAAAGTAACAACTAAAAGTGATACCTCAATCACAGGTCAGGTTTGCCATTGCACAGAATTCACAATAATTACAATGATCCGACAAGCTTAGTCACTGTACAAAGTGGCTGAGTGTTTGAAATTCCATTTCAGTTCAAATGGATATGCTGCCCTTACAGAAAGAAAATATATTTCCTTATATATGAATTCAATGATCAATATATTAAATGATTAAACGTTATATTGAAAATACACAGAATAATGTATTTTATTAGTATGTTACAATATATTGAATAATACATATGGAATTGCTGCTTTTCATATATTGAAAAATATGTGACTGTATATTTACATCATAATGTATGCAATTTTATTTTCAGTAATACACTTCATAGCATACAGAAGTACATATGAGATGGCACTGCATGTGTATAAATATATTGAACGTATTGAACTCATGTACAGGAACACGTATATAGGAATACATAATATATTGTATTTCTAAAATTGTTTAATTATTTGCATTACCCTTTTTTCTTAAGGCTGGTCTTTGCGTTAACATGATTTGGTAAAAGGTGAACATGACTTCAAGTAGGACATGCTAATTATGTTAAAAATACTGACATTTCATTATAAAAGATGTAAATGAAAATCATGTGCTGTGTATTTTTGTAGTTATTAGAGTCTCATGTTGTTAGCCTAGAAACATGCTAACATCAAACTTATTAGAGACAATTGTGAGTCAAGTCTCCTGTGGGCTTCACATGAGGAGCGCTATTATGCACCCAGTTTCTGCATGCAGAGCACTTCAAATCAGTTGCTTTTTTTTTTTCAGGTAGTACACAGCAAGGCACTAGGTTTACAACTCACTAGGTTTTGGAACGGTGCCATATTTAGCTCTGCGCCACAATCAGACACATTCACAAGGGAAATGGCAATAACTGAAATGAAGCAAGGACAGTCTTTTGAAAAACACTTTAGTTCCTTTAGTTGTAAAGTAAAGTAAGTGACCATTATAAGCCATAAGCTGCTGACAGCCCAACTAGTTCCACCAAACTAGCAGCCCAGATCGTGCGTATTGCCACAAATACAAGTATGACTGCAGTCTTCCATGTGAGAGCTACACATTAATGCAAGAAACCCAATCAGCTCTAGATGCTAATGTGCCACCAGCTGCTCCTCTTTTGGCATAATGGATTGGATTTGGGAAAATGATCCAATAGTATTTTGGTAATTTGTCAATTAGCAGACACTGTTTGCACTAATTACATGGATGGTCCCTCTAGAGCAGCCTGGGGTTAAGTGTCCTACTCAAGGACACAGTGATGATATGGTTTCTTGGTATCTCAGTTCCGGTTCATGGGTTCAAACCAGTGAGGTCTATAATGCCCATAGAAAGCTATCCATTAGTGTTTCCATTCACTTCAAAAGCAATTGCTCAACTGGTTCAGAACTCGCAGGAAGCACACAACCTGCTTGTGGCCATCTTTTCTCATGAGTGCTCGGTTCTGCTGCCAGGTTGTTCTGAGCCATAAATGCCATGTGACTAATTAGTCACTGGAAAATTAAGTCATGCCAACACTGATTGGCTGATGGCACCACAAAAATTAGTCAGTTTAGAGCAGAGAGCACCATCCAGGTCACATATATTTCCAGGCCTTAATGCGTCGGCAAAGCAACTGCCATTGAAATTGTTTGGAATGCTAACATCAAACCTTTATCTTTTAGTCATGTCAGGTCATTCAGAGAAAAAAAAGGCCATTCACTCTAGTAAAATTCAGAATATCTGTAAAACCAATAAGCAATCCAGCAAACCTTAGGTTTCATTCAATGTTTTTATTCTATCTAAACCATTAAAGGGGTCATATGATGCAATTTCAATTTTTCCTTTCTCTTTGGAGTGTTACAAGCTCTTGGTGCATAAAGAAGATCTGTAAAGTTGCAAAGACTAAAGTCTCAAATCCAAAGAGATATTCTTTATAAAAGTTAAGAGTCAGCCACACCTACCAAAATGGCTCGTTCTAACACGCCCCCACATATCTACCGCCCAAATGTTCACGCAAAGAAAGAAGGCGTAACATTTATTCTCACTGTAGTATTGTTGCCGCTGCCGCCATGTCCTGAAGACGCTGTGTGCTTTGTTGTGAAAGCGAAACTACTTTGTTTGGTCTTCCAAAAGAGGACGATATCCGCTTCGTCATGCCTAGAGCTGATCCGTGCTGGTCGCTGAGGGAATACATCAACTTAGTGCTGTGGATCGCCGGATCGGCTTTCACCGTGGACGAAGCACGGGGTCATCACATGTGCTTGCCGCTCCTTCGTCGGATCCGCCGGTTGCGCCGTTCTCAACCCCACCGCGTTTGCTCACTCTAGCCCGACCTCAGCTCACGCTAAGCCGGGGCTTCCGCTAGGCCGCTGTGTTTTTCGTTGTGAAAGCGAAACTACTTTGTCTGATCTTCCAAAAGAGGACGAAATCCACTTCGTCATGCCTCTAGTTTCTGTATTTTTGTTCTGAAATTGATTTTAGATGCGGGCTGAAGCTAAAGGCATCAGTTATGACATTTTGCCGTCAGACAGATCTAAATGTTTATGTTTGTGATGCTTTTTACCCTTTAACCTAAACATCAATATAAACAAAGAAATGCAACCCACACATTGATTAAATCTAACACCAGGCCCTCAGGTGAGAATAATTAAAGGCAATTCAGTCAAGCATGACAGCATGTTTGCCAGGAGAGGTTTCATTCAAAGGGCACAAAAATCAACTCAAAACAAGACAGGGAAAAAAGGGAAATCTGCATTATAATAAAGTTAATGTACCGCTTCAGTCCATCTGCATAATGTCTATAAATGAAACAATATATCAAATGTTGATGTATTTCAACCTCATTCTCATCCATACTATCAGTCAAATATTTAGTTGCATACATATACAGTACATTCACATTTAACATACTGTCCTCCACAATGCTTATATTTAGTAATTACTCTGAAAATCTTGAAAAATAAATGTAGATAACATTTTATAACCCTTAAATCAAATATCGAAGTTAACAGTCCCATAGTCTCAACCTCAAATAATGCATACCATAAACGTATGCATTTCCATTTACTTACTATTCTAAAGGCTTTCAGTAATACAGTAATGCATCTCAAATGCATCGCTCCATTATGATATATTTAGATCCTTTTTTTCCAAACCACCAAGCTTTTATAGGTGAATTGAAATTGCATTTGGGTTCAAATACGCTATGCTGAAAATGGTTTTGTGGTTTAGACCCTGTTCCCAGCATTCACTGGGACAAGAATTATTAATTTGGTTGCACTGTTTGGTCATTCTTGCTTTGTGATGTCAGAATGTGTTTGTTCCTCTACTTGATTAACCATTAGTCGACTGTTTATAGACTTACACATTTTGATGGTCTCCTTTAGACATGTTATTGATATAAGTAACGTTGCAAATACATGTAAGTTCACTAGAATATTAGTAGACTGTCATGTTATGGTTAGGGTTAGTAGAATAGGTTGCCTTGTACTTGCAATGCTACTTATAGTCAATAGAATGTCTGTTGAAGGACCATCAAATTAAAGTGTTAGCAGATATTAAGCAGACAGTCTAATAATATTCTGATGAGAGAAAGTCAACATAGTTGCTGAGTTACTTATAGACAACATATTGTATAAAGGGGACCATCAAAATAAAGTGCTACCATTTATAGTCAAGTATTTTGTGTCATGAATGTTTATGAGCAGCAAATCTTGGACATAAAGGGAACAATTTGCATTGTCTTTCTGAGTGAAATGCATCATTGCTTGAACATATTTTGCCAATACATATCTATTGTTGTGATACAAACTCACCATCTAAGTGTTCAGAAGTCAGATGTCAGAGCTGGGAATGACACACCCAAGCTGACCGTGTTCCAGTATACAAGTTGGAAAACCAAGATGGGCACATCCATTGTTAGCAATACCATTCAATAAAAAGACATAAAAAGGGGGATTTTGCACAGATAATGCTGAAGTATCATGTCCACAGTTAGAGGTTGGATAGTACAGTGTGCATTTTCTAGTTAAAAGTTTCTACAGGGAACTTGTAATTTACGACTTTAAGTACAAATTGGCCAGTCTTTATTCTGTCAAAGGTCTTGCAGCGAAAGCGATTCTAATTTTGCATTACAAATTTAATTTTAAAATGGTCATATATTGCTGCATTTGTCCACAAAAATATCAACCACATCAGACTATTTTTAAGCTCAATGCATCTGCTGCTTGCTGATTCTTGAACACAGCTAATGGGAAACAAGACTTGCGCTGATTGTCATGTCAGTGACACAGAACCAAAGCCATCAACTTTGGCAGATGAGGCATGCATATTTTAATATGTTTAAGCATCGTTGCATTTGACAAGGCCACCTTAACTTAGAAGTATTAAGAGGTTTTAAAATAAAGCTGCTATATGAAATGTAAATCAGCATCATTATCAGCAGCCTTGCTTGTGTCCCAATCCACATGGCCATCTGTGTGTGGGATGTCCTAAGCAGACAAACAGGTATTATTTAGGTTATTTAGGTTGTTTCTTACTTTATTCTAGTTAGTTTTTCAACCACTTCCTTCGGTTTTGGTTTTAGTTATCTATTTTAAAATTTTCATTTAGCCTACATATGATTTTTTTTTGTATGTAGTAAGTGTATTTATTTATTGTCTCATTAGTATTTAGCGCAGTTGTCGTTGCTAGGAAACGCTTGTTTGTTTCAAGCGGCAACATCCCGTCGTCGAGCTAGGTGGGCGTGGCTTCAGCAACCAGCTCCCGCCTTTTTGCCCATTTTCGATTATCCGGGAGTGACGCACGGTGACGCGCTGCCAAGATGGCGACGGCCCGCTCCACCCACTTTGAGCTTCAAAAACGCTCTTCAGAAAACTACGGGTGACGTCACGGACACTACGTCCATGTTTTTATACAGTCTATGGTTTGTTTACTGTGTTGAGACGTGCTGATGTTGAGTTTGGTCGCATACCTTGTCAGTGTCGTGCGCTTGCTTAGACCGTTGTTGTGATAAACAGTAAAGTGTGTTCAAGCGCTAGCAAAAGACAGTGTAAAGAAATACTCTTTGAGAGAAGCAGTCAATCAGCAGAAGTTAAAGGCAGATCGTAAGTGTATTTATTTCTTGTCTCAGTGTTTTCTCATTTGTAAGTCGCTTTGCATGAAAGCGTTTGCTAAATGACTAAATGTAAATGTAATGTAAATGTATGCAATGATATAATAAAGTGAGTGAGTTTTATGTCCGACTAATGTCGGTTTCCTGTCAGGATGATAAATAAATGCCGGCCAGGCGCCTTCAGATGGAACATTTCCCCTGTGCTGATCAGGGAATGTCAATGTCTGCAGGATTCTGTGTCCTCTAGCTGGATTTGACACCACACTTCCCTGGCAAATAAATGGAGAATAATTGTGTAAAAGGAAGAGCCACGTTGATGGGCAGTTCTAATGTTTTTCTGTTTGCATCTGCATTGAATTGGCTCTTGACTCCTCTCAAAAGCAGATTTGTTAGGGTCACCTCAGCAAACCTCACTAAGACCCAGGAGGAGCATTTCCCAACGTTTCCAAGTGTTTTCGCTCCTGCACATTATTTTCAGCTCATTTAACTGGAATAGGATGATAGCATAGCTGAAAGGAGAGGATTCATGCTCTGCTGAACAAAGTTTCCTTAAAAGAATATATTAATAGTAACACTTTATTTTCCATTAAATCTGGGTAGAGAGATGGAAAGAAGGAGGTTTGATGTGACATCATACAACTATTTAAATGAATATGATAGTTTTATATTGTTGTATAAATATGGCAAACATTGGTGCTGCGTTTTGGCTCAGTATTCCAGTGCAAAAACCTGCATCTTAGTTAATAACCAGCCACAAGACAGTTTAACCAGGCGCAAAATAGCACTACATTGTGAGCATTTCAAGTCATTGTCATTCTCTTCAGTGCAAACAAGCTGCCTTTCTATGTAAATTAGACAGATATACTGTGCCCTATTTACAAAACTTGCTTGGTGCATTTAAAATAACAGACAAGGATAGTCATTTAAAAGGGTTGTTTGTGTACATGGCAGCAGTAATTCATCAAATGATCCAAAGATGGAGAATAGTGTTAAAACTACAGTAGGTATGCAGTGAAGTTCAGTGCACTTTTGCTGTTTTAAAGAACTGATTCAGTTTTATGGACGGCAGTGGTAGAGTGATGCTGTAAAGTACGTCAGACATTGGTAGTCTGCCGCATCCTCCACAACAGGAATTGAAATTACTATTAGCCATCAATTTAACTGAAAGTGTCATCAGAAAATTTAGCATAAAATTTAAGCCTGTTTCTTTAATACAGACAATAAAGATTTCTTTGCATGTGAAATAATTGTAATGAAATTTAAGAATAATCTGTAAGTGTACATCCATTTTTAATCCCTTTAATGTTTGCCTTTAGTACAAGTTAAACCAACCCAGGCTCACTGGAAATGTACCTGTGATGTAAATTCTTCCAAATGTTATATCGTTGCTACAGTACTTGCACGTTTCGCAACACTTTTAAAGTGAAATATCCAGTGAGTGTCTGTCACAAAACAAGGCCAGACACAACAGATAAGTGCAAAACAGGATGGTTTATTGACTTGGTAAGTGGAAGACTGGAATGGGTGAGTTAAAGGCAGGTGAATGTCAACACAGTGAATGGTTCCAGGGTGCTTATCTGTTATCCTGGATGGTGACTGAAGTGACTGTGATGACTCCCTGACAGTGACATTAAAAGTGTATTTAGTTTGATTTGAAATAGATTAATGTAAATCTGGCAACACTTTATTAAATTGATTATTGTGCATATTGCAGCAGTGCAAAAATGTGAGTGGTGCTAAGTTTAATCACATATGAAAATAACATACCACCTATACAAAATGCTACATTAACCTTTTAACAAAAGCAAATGTACGATAAAAATGCATTTGGTGAAACAGCCATATACTATTTTATCTTGCTTCTACTAGTCTTTGAGCATTTTTATCGTGACTCGCATTTTACAGAACTTCTACTGGTAACACTTTAGTATTGGGACCAATTCTCACTATTAAATAGTTGCTTATTAGCATGCCTATTATTAACATATTGGCTGTTTATTAGTTTCAGTTTCAGTTTAATTTATTTATATAGCACATTTAAAAACGACAGAGCCGACCAAAGTGCTGCACAGAGAACTAGAATTAAGCCAATAACCATAAAACAAATTTACAATAAATAAAAAAAAGTGATAGAAATAATACACAACACTAAATATACACACAAAGTGCTTATAAAGCACATATTCTGCATGACCATATTCTCCATCCCTAATCCTACCCAATACCTAAACTTAACAACAACCTTAACTATTAATAAGCAGCAAATTAGGAGTTTCTTGAGACAAAAGTTGCAGTTAATGGCGATAATTGGACATTAAAATAAAGTGTGATCCTTCTACTCATATTGTAAGTGCAGTGCCATACTGGGTGAGCTACAAACCAAATTTTCTACATTAGAAAAGTCATACATATGGAGCTTATTACAGTATGTGATGCAAACATCGATCTGTATTAATTCATAAATCATGCACTATGATAAAAATGTTTTGAGGTTATAACATTGTATTTTGCAAGGAATCACGTGAAAATAAGTCTTTATTAATTGATTATCTGCTCTTGTAATCATAATTTTGTGAAAAGTGGTGTTTCACTGCCACTAGTTGTCATTTAACCTGAAAATTGCAATATATGTTTAGACAAGTTTTTGGAATTTTGTAAATAAATAAATACATAAAAACATACATACATACATACATAAAAATTAGGTAGAGGTACTTTTTTTTTCCCAATAGGCCTAGGCAGTTTTAATCAGTATACATAGTCTGTGTATTCTCTCAATTAAAAGATCATAAAAGCTGCGTTCAAAATAGTTATAAAAGCAATCAGAAAGTTGTTTAAAACGTTTTGATGTAAAGTGTGTTTTTAATGCACAGCTGTATTATTTCTTGCACTGAATTTATTGTATTCTAATTTTAATGGGAAAAAAAGTCCAAGTCCTTTTTTAATACTGTATTACAGCAATAATTTTTTTGGAGAATGAGAATTTGGGGGAGATGTTTCCTCGGGACATATGTCTCTGTCTGACTGTCAGTCAATTATTATTAAACTAAATAAAGCATCTCCATGTGGTGCCGGTTAAAAGCCATTATCAAAGTATAAACATGGTCACATAATTATTCACATGGATAATTACATGAATATTAAACTGTTATGATAATATGGTTATAATTAGCCAATCCCCAGTCCTCATTTGGCAGTAGAGATATTCTGCTGGCTGTTTATGAAAGGACTGTGTCCCGCTGTGTGATCAGGTACGGAGATCACTCAGGCGGATCCCACATCTGACACACACACATCAACAAGAATTAGATACTTTGTGTTATGTTTTGATGACTGATAATGACAGTTATGCCCTTGCAGCATGTTTCTCGTGAGGGTTTTCCTTTGTCCTTTAACAGTTTTTAACATTGTCTTTCTTTTTTTCTGAGTGAAATCTAAAAGTAAAATTTTATTTTGCAAACTTTACAGGATATTTGTCTACAAATTCATTCTGTGCTGATGTATTCAGTTAGTCATCAGAGTCATAGAAGTAATAATGCACAGATGGGTGATTAAACACTGATAGTGGCTAATAAGTTAGACTGGTGTTAGAATGTGTCTGTGTGACATTTGCTCTTCACCAATTTAGCTACAGTATATGTACAGTATGAGAGAGAAACTGACGCTAGCAACACAAACTTTTTTTTTTTTTTTTATATATATATTTACGTTAGATAAAAACAATATTTAATATTAAATATTAATTAATAGTAAATTAATAAATATTGAGAATATTATTAATGTCAATATTATATCATTATATTTTTAATTATATAAAATATTTAACATAGATGCCATTTTGCCTGAAAAAACAGATGTAAAACAATTTTAGGAAAATAAGAAATACAATGAGCAGTGAAGGTTTTGCTCTGGAGATTAGTGTAACGTACAGGCAGAGACAGCAGAGAGAGTGTAAAGGAACAATGTTTTATGTCTCCGAGGAATAACATAAAGGAACCAACTCTTCAAACAGAAAACTAGAAGAGGACATAGAATCTAACAGTGACCTTTTCCTATAAGAAGCAAGCAACTGTTCTCAAGGTACATCTCAAATAATAAAAATACTGAAGGACAAAATACGTTTTGAAGTTATTTGCTATAGATACAAGCCACAAAATGCAACTACGTAAATGAACAAAACACATACAGATGGACACGTTATCTAATTACAATACCCTTAAGACATTAGATCTCCTAGAAATGTAATGTGCTAAATCAACAATGAACTGACTTAAACTGAAACATTTACTATTGTCATACAACTATGCTAAGTAAGTGCAAAACAATATAATGCAATTAATTGTAAACCTGTACAGTATTATGCAAACAAATATGTGCAGTGTGCTGAAGAATGTGTGTCCTGTCATCCCTGTTACTCTGGTCAGTCCTGTGACTGTGACGTCAATCCTGTTACTGTCATTAATTTCATAAAAATTGTAAAAATTATATTTGATACAGCCTTCCAGGTTTTACCAAAGTAACTTTAACTATATTTTATTTTGGACAAAGCCCTTTTTTAATATATCTCTTGTAAAAATATATATTTTTCTCAATTAGCATGTGGTCATACTCCAAAATTAGGATGTTCTTGGTCATCTGAATAAAAAAAATTGATAAATAAAATTAAACAATCCCAGTGAAAAGAAGAACTAAAATGCTACTCATATATGTGAAAACTATCACATAGTTCTAATTCAACTATAGTATCTAGTAACACTTGTGTCTGTAACAGGGTTGACAAAAATACCAAAACATGAGGTAGAAAAATAGTCATAAAATAATAAATTACATAGCCTGAGATGGGACAATACAATTTCTTGTAATTTAATGTCTCTTCACTTCACGGATATTTAAAACTGTTGATTAAACTTATTTTATTTTCTTAATTTTTCCAAGTGGAAAAGGTACTGTTTTCGTGGAATGACCCAATGGCCAATTAGAGGCATTTAGATTAGTCACCACTAAAAACATCAAAATGTTGTTCAGTCTTGTAAAGTCTTGATTTTTTTTTCATATGTAAAAAGCAATAAACAAATTCATAAACAATCATAAAACACTGTGTTGTCTGTGTAATCAAAATATGACGTGCAGTTTCCCCAAACACACAAATGTTCTATATGTATTCTATTAATGACCATTGGTAACAATTATTAATACATTATCCACAGCAAAAAAATCAACAATGATTTTGTGATAGTATTTCAAACCTAACATGTAATGAGTTCCTGTTTTTTTTTTAGATATATATACTTTAGGTAGGCTGTTTACATTATGTAATTGTTGTGTAAATACATGCATGCCACCTTTGCGCAGCATTAAACAGTATTGTGTAAATAATTATTAATGTCATGTCAGATGCAGCTTGTTTTACCTTTGCGGTGTAAATATGTTGATGTTGATAACATTATATTGGTAACAGTCTATATAGTACTTTGGTTGAGTTAAGTGATTAGTTAAATGTAAGATATGGCATTATAGACAATGCAGATACATTTAATGATAACAATTGCCCTTACAAAGGTAAAGAATGTCTATAGAAATTGATTTCAGAGTGCAAATATATCCCCTTAATAAAAAAGGTAATTTCTGATAATGAGAGAGAGAGAAACCAACTCCATACATTGCTATTTGGCTCAGCTGCCACTCCATTCAGGGACCTGTGCTAAATCAACAATGAACTGACTTAAACTGAAACATTTACTATTGTCATACAACTATGCTAAGTAAGTGCAAAACAATATAATGCAATTAATTGTAAACCTGTACAGTATTATGCAAACAAATATGTGCAGTGTGCTGAAGAATGTGTGTCCTGTCATCCCTGTTACTCTGGTCAGTCCTGTGACTGTGACGTCAATCCTGTTACTGTCATTAATTTCATAAAAATTGTAAAAATTATATTTGATACAGCCTTCCAGGTTTTACCAAAGTAACTTCAACTATATTTTATTTTGGACAAAGCCCTTTTTTAATATATCTCTTGTAAAAATATATATTTTTCTCAATTAGCATGTGGTCATACTCCAAAATTAGGATGTTCTTGGTCATCTGAATAAAAAAAATTGATAAATAAAATTAAACAATCCCAGTGAAAAGAAGAACTAAAATGCTACTCATATATGTGAAAACTATCACATAGTTCTAATTCAACTATAGTATCTAGTAACACTTGTGTCTGTAACAGGGTTGACAAAAATACCAAAACATGAGGTAGAAAAATAGTCATAAAATAATAAATTACATAGCCTGAGATGGGACAATACAATTTCTTGTAATTTAATGTCTCTTCACTTCACGGATATTTAAAACTGTTGATTAAACTTATTTTATTTTCTTAATTTTTCCAAGTGGAAAAGGTACTGTTTTCGTGGAATGACCCAATGGCCAATTAGAGGCATTTAGATTAGTCACCACTAAAAACATCAAAATGTTGTTCAGTCTTGTAAAGTCTTGATTTTTTTTTCATATGTAAAAAGCAATAAACAAATTCATAAACAATCATAAAACACTGTGTTGTCTGTGTAATCAAAATATGACGTGCAGTTTCCCCAAACACACAAATGTTCTATATGTATTCTATTAATGACCATTGGTAACAATTATTAATACATTATCCACAGCAAAAAAATCAACAATGATTTTGTGATAGTATTTCAAACCTAACATGTAATGAGTTCCTGTTTTTTTTTTAGATATATATACTTTAGGTAGGCTGTTTACATTATGTAATTGTTGTGTAAATACATGCATGCCACCTTTGCGCAGCATTAAACAGTATTGTGTAAATAATTATTAATGTCATGTCAGATGCAGCTTGTTTTACCTTTGCGGTGTAAATATGTTGATGTTGATAACATTATATTGGTAACAGTCTATATAGTACTTTGGTTGAGTTAAGTGATTAGTTAAATGTAAGATATGGCATTATAGACAATGCAGATACATTTAATGATAACAATTGCCCTTACAAAGGTAAAGAATGTCTATAGAAATTGATTTCAGAGTGCAAATATATCCCCTTAATAAAAAAGGTAATTTCTGATAATGAGAGAGAGAGAAACCAACTCCATACATTGCTATTTGGCTCAGCTGCCACTCCATTCAGGGACCTTCTTGCTGTGAAGCAATAGTGCTACCCAATGAGCCACTGGGGCAAGATACTGCAGGACAAACAGAACCTGTCCAGCATTATTGGAGTGCACTGAGCTCAGGTGGTGATTCAGAAATGTGGTAAAGAGCTATCATCTCACATACACAATGACAGCAGCACTTTTCCTATTTATTTATTATTGTGTGCAGAGCTGCAGGCCATAGTGCTTTAACCGACATCTATTCCTCCCATTAAGTCATATTGTATCCCTCGCTCACATTCATCTCTGCCTCGGAGATGGAAGAATAAAGAGATAGGGAAAGTATTCTTTATCTTTTCCATAGCAGAGTAAAGTCTGACAGCTTTCCTCTCTCACTTTAAAATGATTTCCCATTATAGGTTTTTTTTTTTTCACTCTGGTGAGTTGAGTTCATTCCCACTGCTGGCAAAGGTAGAGCATGGCTGGCATCCCTCCGGCCTCCAGATGGCAACGCACACATGCCAGATACCCCTGTTCCCTGACATGCAGGAACAGGGGCTGGCATCCTGTAGGTGCCCTGTGCCAGGTATGCCATGCTCTCCCTTTCTGTCTGTTTTCCTCTCTTTTCACGTTACCATGGTAATCATGGCCGGTTCAGGTTGAAGCACAGTCAAAGTCTGATGCCCAGCGCATTGAGTTGCTCTTGTGGAGGACAGATCATTTGCATATGCTGTTCATCTCGCCGGAGTCTTCAGCCAGAACTTGATCTCTGCAGGAGAGCTGGAGCAGATGTCTGTGCCATGTCAACATTCATTTAGCAGGTGTTTAAAGACAACATCGAATCAAAACGGATCTGATGTAGTTTGTAAAAGAAAAGTTTAGAGTTAAAAACAATGGAAGTCTATGAGACATGGTTCTGGAACAGGGTAGGGGTTGCACCAGCCGTTTGTAAGTTCATATCTAAATTGAAATATAAAGTCCAAACTAGAAGCTTAGTAACTACTAGCTAGTTTTAAACTAACTCTGCTTAATTTGATTGCACCATATGATCTTAAGGCAGAACGTAGCTAGTATGTCATAAGTTTTTTTTTTAAGTGTTGCATAGTCCCATAAAATGATGTTTACTCTCAATGATCCAATAGCAGCCTTCAAATTCGAGAGCAGAAGTTGTGTTGAAAAACTGTGAATTTCAGTTTATCCTGTTATGGTTGATTGCAACTTATTTTGCTTTATTTCAGGGCTGTCAGTCGATTAAAATTTTTTATCTAATCAATTACATGATGTTTCGATTAATGAATCTAATAAATCGCAAAATAAATTTGACTGTGAAAATACCCACAAAAGATTATTTAAAGCTATTTTTGTGTTAAATTAGAAAGTATCAAGTAGACATTACACATTGTAGCTTCAGAAAGAAATATTTTAATTATTTGATTCAACATAAAATTCATTTTTTTTAATCTGTTTTTTCATCTCTGTTCATACAATGAAAGTCATTAACCAAAACAGCTTTGTGCAACGGTCTTCAAAATACTTTCTTTAATGTTCCACAAAAGAAAGATTTTATTTATTTTTTTATGAAATGATACTCTAAATAAGAAAATGAATCTGCCAGCAGGTGGTGGTAAATGTCTTAATTCGTTTCAATTCAAACAGCTGACGGTAAACGGCTCTCTATGAATTGGGCTTTGAATCATTGGTTCACACGATTCGTTCAAAACACGGATTCATTCAGAAACTAAACACAGTTGTGTTGCTCGGAGACGCACAACAGTTCTGCTATGACTTTAAAGGTAATATAGCCTTTGTTAATATAGCCTTTGTTTGCTAAATTGAGCAAAAACACATAATATTGTGTTTAAAATATAACGCAATATCAACTTCTACTGAACTGTTGTATAAAATCACATTTGCACTCGTGGTATTTGGACATTAACAGCACTTGTCTGATATTGCTCTCGCTGCTAGTGTGATATCGCTTATCGTATGATATAAATATGAGACAAAAACTCATACAGTGTCATTTTTGCACCAATATCTTGAATTTTAGGGCATAACTGCATTTATGGAGCTGTTGCCCTGCATCATATTTGTCAACAACTGTATGAAATGCAAGATGACGCATAGGTCTGGGGGCGGGGCCAGTGCATTAATTGCGTAAAAATATTTTAATTGCGTTATTTTTTCATAACTAATTAATTAAGTTAATGCGTTAAACTGACAGCCCTACTTTATTTTCATAAAGCTTCTTAACCCTTGTGAACTGTTCGTTTGGGAGTTACACTCATACTGTTTAATGGGCTCTCCAGAGACCCCAGGCAACAAAATGTAATTTTGTAACAAAATAATATATATGTATATATTTTTTTTAACAAATGTATTTTTACTCAGTTTATTAATATTTTTACTCCACATTTGTGCAGTTTTTGGAGGATTTATGATATTTTTTTTATTTTTTATAAATAAATAAAAAATATATGTTTAATATTTTTTTTACATAAAAACAGCTTTTTATGTATAATTCACTTTATAAAAGTTTCACATTCATAATTTTAATTCATGAGGATAACATGGCCAATGTGCCATAGTTTAATGCCAAATTGTTTCCATCTATTTGAAAACAAACTATATAAAATAAAAAAAAATAAAAAACATGAAATTTTAACTAGAAAGAAACTAGAGCATTACTCAATGGCTCATTTTGCCATTTCCACATAGGTATAGATCTTTTCACATTTTTTTTTGTTTGTTTTTTATTACAGTAGATTAATGTTAAGAGACTAAAACATTATTGTAATAATATAACATTACTCTGTCATTTCAGTACAAAATGTACTCTTTGTACTGAAATAGCATTTTTTGCAGTTATGACACATGATTACAGTCAAACCTGCATGTTGTGTTATATGTGTGTGTGTGTGTGTGTGTGTGTGTGTTTGCATTTATTCTCCATCGTGGATGTGCTGTGGTGTCCCTCCATCATTTCTGTGTGTGTTCTGCATTGTAGCTAATTTTTATTTGACAAATTATGTAAGAGATAGCCACTCATGTCATGTAAATTTGTAATTTCTTACTAGTGGGTTTTATGGGTTTGGGGGGTGGGGTGGGGGTTGTGTGTGTTTTTTCTCCATCGTGGATGTGCTGTGATGTCACCCCCTTCAGATTTTGTGTGTTTTTTGCATTGTAACTGACATTTTTGACAAATTATGTAACAAAAAATTCTATATTTTTTATAGTCTCCCATTGATGTCTATGGGTGATTTTTGGGGGTGGGGGTGGGGGTGTTTGTTGGGGTGTGTGTGTGCGAGAATAATCATTCTGCATTGTGAATGTGTGGAAGGGATGCCACTTAATTTTGGTCTGCATTGTGGTGGATTTATTGATTTTATTTGA
>NW_015629512.1:119497-150580 GCF_001515625.1 Sinocyclocheilus rhinocerous
GAGAGGAGCTCCGCCCCCTGCACCGTGGCTGAGGGTGAGCTGTCTAAGGATCTGGGTAAAGGAAAAGTGGAAAGAGACTTAATTGATTTGTATACCGACCTGCCCCCTTTCCTCCCTCCTCCGTCGGTGACCTCTGACCCTCCCTTTCCTGTTTCCACGTCCAGCCCAGAGAGCCCGGAGGCTCACAAATACCCGACCACCCACCGACCCACTCCTGCCTCCTTCACCGCTGTCATCTGGCAGCCCTTCTGCTCGCCCTCAGCCCACCATCTGTATGGTGCGAGCTCCGTGGATCTGCCATCCTCCATCGTTACAGTGGCTGGAGAATCCCTGGCCTCCGCCTTTGATTTATGATATTTTTTTTATTTTTTATAAATAAATAAAAAATATATGTTTAATATTTTTTTTACATAAAAACAGCTTTTTATGTATAATTCACTTTATAAAAGTTTCACATTCATAATTTTAATTCATGAGGATAACATGGCCAATGTGCCATAGTTTAATGCCAAATTGTTTCCATCTATTTGAAAACAAACTATATAAAATAAAAAAAAATAAAAAACATGAAATTTTAACTAGAAAGAAACTAGAGCATTACTCAATGGCTCATTTTGCCATTTCCACATAGGTATAGATCTTTTCACATTTTTTTTTGTTTGTTTTTTATTACAGTAGATTAATGTTAAGAGACTAAAACATTATTGTAATAATATAACATTACTCTGTCATTTCAGTACAAAATGTACTCTTTGTACTGAAATAGCATTTTTTGCAGTTATGACACATGATTACAGTCAAACCTGCATGTTGTGTTATATGTGTGTGTGTGTGTGTGTGTGTGCAGTGGCTGGAGAATCCCTGGCCTCCGCCTCCAGCCTCTAAGCCCTGGACTCCGCTTCGGCCCGTCGACCTGTCAGCTCCACCATGGCTCCTAGCTCCCTCCTCTCCGCCATGACCCATCAGTCCACTGGCTCCACCGGGCTCCCTCGTCCCTCCGGCTCTGCCTTGGTCTGTCGTCGACCATCCGTCGCCTCGGGACTCCACTCCTCCGGCTGCGCCTCGTCCCTCTGACTCTGTCAGGCTCCTCCTTCCCTTTGGCTCCTCCTCGGTCCTCTGTCGCTCCGGCTCCACCGCAGCCTTCCGGATCCCCGCCTATGCCTCGGTTGCCTGAGCCATCTGCTCTGCCTTGGCCCTCTGGATCCTCCCCGTCGCCCTGGCTCATCGGCTCTCCATCTCCGCCTCGGGCTCCTCCGCCACCGTTGGTCGGCCCCCTGGAGTCGTCAGCCCTTCCTCCTCCATGGCTCCTCCCTCCGTCGGCTCCACCGTGGGTCGCCATTATGGCTGTGGCCTGGGTCCCACCTGGCGCCGCATGCTCCAAGTCCCTCCTGTCATCTCCCTGGCTCCTTCCTCCGTCTGTTCCGCCCTGGCTCCTCCTGTTTCCTCCTTGGCTCCTCCCTTCATTGTCACCTCCCTGGACTATGTCTGCCGGCCCCCTCCCGGGTGTCCATCCTCCTCCTGAGCCTCCTCCCAGTGCACACCCGTCCCTCCCTCTGTTGGTTCTACGGCGCGAGGACGCGCCTGCCGGGAGGGGGGCGAAATGTCAGGATTGGACTGTTGGATTTATTGGATTCAATAAATGAGTTTCGTTTATCCACGGCTCCTTCGTTCCTTCCAGCAGCGTATCGTGACACAAACTAAGTAAAATACATATGAATATTCAAGAGATCACGCTGCATATTCACATAATGTTCTCTCTCTTAAAATGTAAACGAGTGTAAATGTCAACACCATCATGTGTCTAAAGAATTTAAATTTGTCAGAAAAACATGATGTTCGTCAGGTAAAACAATTCAGTCAATCTGCTGTTTTATTCCAACCATTCTTGCTGTCTTCCTCATCTCTCTGCATCGTAACACTAGCATTCATAATCCAATCAAAATGCTAAAGATGAAATCAAGTCCTGCCCTATGTTATACTCTGTTAAATATAGTGTAATTAAAAATCTATAAATTTATGGAATTTAAATATGTTGTATATTTAAGTATATTCATTAGTTATAATACAATTATTTATTATTTTTTAAAGATGTAGTACTGTAAAATTTTTACTTATTAGTATTATAAGACTATGTAAGGGAAACAGGTCAATTTAGCTCAAAGGGAATCATTTAAGATTTTAAAGGGAACTCCACCAATAATATGTAAGGGACAGAATCACTGTTTTACGGCTGATCACTGAGACGGCCAGCGATTCAGTGAACGAGCCGTATGACATCTAGGGTCTGATTTATGACATCCTGTTGTCTTGGGCCTCTTGTGGAATTTTGTGCTCCTAATGTTTCCACCATGTTTTGACCAAATCTTAGATTGTCTGATTCGGTCTGATATCCTACAACTATATTGTCAATCTAAAGGCCAAAGTATACTTTGTTTTTTACGCATACGCGAGGGTCCGTGTACAGTTTGCTTGACGCAAATTTCGTCACCAGAATAGTATGCACACTCTGTATGCGCACCATCCAATTTTTGTAACCTCACATACTGTACGTGCAGGATGCATATGCGCATTGACTTGCACTAATCAGTTTTTTCGCAAGGTGGCAACACTGACCTGGGCCATTGTTTTACAGCAGAAAATGAAACTAAAGAGACGGAACAACAACAAAATACTGCAGCGGAGACTGCAACAACAACAGACGCCCGCACTGACAAGCGCTTCTATGAAAGGGTTATGAGATAGCTGCAACTTTATATTAAAAGATTACAATGACATTTTTATCGGTAGTAAAAATAGCGCAGACACTAGACAAAAATGAAATTTTCTAGAGCGCACGTGTCAAACGCCTGCATTCATGTACACCTCAAATGGACTATACTTTGGACCTAAGCATTGAATTTAACTGAACTGTAACTCATTCTGCTTGTGCTATGATTATGATAATGTCACAGAGACCTGAGGTTAGGGTAGCAACCATCCAAAGCACCCTAGCAACTGCATAGCAGCATGCTAATAACTGCTCGGAGTGGGAAAATCGTAGCAATCACAAAGCAACATCCTGACATCACTCTAGTTCATGTTCTTGCTGTTTCAAAGCTAATTTTAGGTAGGAAAACAACTAACAAAAAGACCTTACCAACATAATTTGCCTCAGTACTACTCAGTACTAAATCACAAACTTGCACACTCACACACACAGTTGCACACAAATACATACACACTTTCAGCGGGCATAAAACAGTTTCATCACGGCCTATTCTTGTGGTCTTAGCATGAGCCACAGTCACGTATTATAGGACTACTCAGCTTCTCAGAATGGAGTGAATGAGAGAGAGAGGAAGAGAAAGGGTGCTGCTGAGGTAACCCAGCTACCAAGCCAGGCATCCCTGATCCTGAAGCTTTTAAAGCTGAAGATGTGAATTATGCATGCAGTGTAGACTCAATGCATGCTGACTGGCCTCATTCCTGCTTTTCTCTTTTATAATGGATGCTGCAGGGCAAACTGACCTCCTTCACATCAAAACTACATGAAAGTCTGCTTATACAGGCCAAACGTTCACAGCTCGAGATTTAATCTAATATTGCATTGTTTCATAGACTACTATTTGAATATCTTCAACTGAAAATATGTGAAAGACATTAAAGTGGTAAATGAGATCAAATGATGGTTCAGTTCCTTGAAAATGTATATTTATAATTGACTAAGCCCCATTTGAATAATATTACTGATCAATCCAATCTAGCAACTGTTGCTGTCTGCCATATAGTTAGAGAAGCTTTTGCTCTTTTCTAATCTATTATGACATTAATTATTCAAAATATCTGATTATCCAAAAAAAAAAAACATTGTCGACTTTCGACACCTATAACAGTGCCACAAAGAGGATACATGCAGTGTTTTTGTTTTTCTCTTTTCCAAACTATAAAATAAATGTTCAGAGGTGTATGTTTAATTAAACCATGTGTTCCCAAATTAAATTCCCCACCTGCATTTGCGGAGTAAATTAACGTTAATAATTTAACATTCATTAATTCGCATATTGATTAAGGTATTAGCAGAGGTGTTAATGACAAAATAAAACTAAACAAGTTCACAGAACTGCAGTGAGTGTTGTAGAAATGTTAGGAACAGTTCTGTTGCCTATTGATATCTTTCTAAAAGCTGTGATCAAATGAGGCTTCTTCCTCTCCTTTTGACTTCCTCTCCTCTTCCACACAAGGTACATAACACATGTTAATTATGAAAGACAGATCAGGGTTATTTCAATTACACATATGATTCAGTTAAAAATATCTAGAGTTACTGAGTTACTTAACCATGAACAGCAATATTAGAAATAATCAGGGAGGAAAAATCAGCTCATGACATTTTCTGCTTATCCGGTCACATGATATTATGTGTGTTCCATTGTCTAATTTTTGTTATTCGCATCGCCATACACCACTATACTACTGGAGTATCTACAGAGGCAACAGTTAATGAGCATGAGGTTTTTCTTTGACGTTTAGTGAAACACTTGCATTTCAATATGGTGAAATATACTGAGCATGGTGACCCGCACCATACATTACTGAAACAATTTTTGTAGAAAACTATTATGAGTAATCTCCATCCCCTATACGGCATTCACAAAAATAATTTATTTCATAATGTGCAAAACTTTTTAAACCAAACTATTGAATGCACCGTCACAGAAAACATTAAAACAAGATTTATGATAGTTTTAAACTGAATAGAGTTGCTGATTGCTACCTTAAAACATACTGATATCTATCAATTTTAGTATCCACTATCCACTTAAATTACAAGCTTTAATCTTTTGAAATATATTTTAATTCAATACTGTAAAGCATTCAGCTGTAGCCACTAAATGTAGGCTATAGTATTTTCTGTCACTTTTGATATAGTATATTATTTCCAGTGCCATTTGTCTCTTTAGTCAAGGTAATAGGAATTTTTACTCTCAATGGGCCTCATTCATGAAACATTCGTAAATATAGGAGTAAATTCTGAGTAATTTGCGCGTAAACCGGACCTTCCCGAAAACTCTCCTCCGGATTCACAAACGCTTCGTAAACTTACGATTTGATAGTTAAACATGCGTATGTTAATGAATTCCAATGATTCGTAAATAGGGCGCTCGTGCGCGCTCATTCACAATTACCATAATCCCCGCCTATGAATTACAGCTACGCAAATTGCGTGTCCAGGAACGCAGTGGAATATTCTGGGCTGCGTTCAGCCCCGACAAAAACGGTGCAAAACGTTTTTTAAACGGAAACGGTGGTGCGTTGAACACCCTGTCCTGATGACGCAAGAGTTGCAACTATGGCAGCTGAGAAGGCCATTCTTTGTGTTCTTTTTGAAGAATTTTCGGAGCCTGATGAAATCGGTATAAATACGTGTTTAATACTGCAATTGCACACCGTTTCCAGGAAACATGTCGTTCAAACCGGAAACCGTAGCAAAACGGTGCACACCGGTTTGAGCTTGAACTTGCCCCTGGTCTACTTTCTCAGGTTTGGCTCCTACGGAAGAGGATTAGGGCCAAGCAATAATAAAAAAAATAAAACCATCTTGAGATTAATGTCGTTAAATTTCAAGAAAAAAGTCGAGATAAAATGTTGAGATTAAACTCATTAAATTTCAAGAATAAAGTCGTTATGTTTCGAGAAAATCTCGTTAAATTGCGAGAAAAAAGTCGAAATAAAATGTTGAGAATAAACTCGTTACATTTCGAGAAAAAAAGTCGAAATAAAATGTTGAGAATAAACTCGATATATTGCGAGAAAAAACTTGTTACATTTCGAGAAAAAAGTCGAGAATAAATACACTCGTGTCATGTTCATTTAATCTCATTGCACAATATTATTTAGTGCCTGTAGTGGCACAGGTTAGAGAGTAATGCACTCGGGAGTAGCGTCTGATGTACGATCGACTGGGTTCGAGCCTGTCTTTTGCCAAACTCGCTTTTCTTTCTTTTCTCATCAAATATCACATCAGAAAAGTGAAAATCAATTGCTTAACGAGTATTTAATAATAATGTATTAATTAGGTAGGTTTAGTGTTACTACAGTAAATCCATTGTAAATATTAATTTGTGGATTGAAAAGTATTCTAACTGCAAAATGACTAAATATAAATGTAATGTAAATGCATTGTTGTCACACAGTGTTTCTCCTGTTTTCCGCGTCAGTGTTGTTGAGAATGGCAGTGCGGTTTCATCTGCCTTTAAACTAGTCTAAATCACTGTGACATCTGTGGTTTGTATAGGAGAGCTCTGCTCCAAACTCGAACGCTTCTCACAGCGCTGTTCAGTTATCGAGACCTGCGAGTAAACGCATTTGTTCTGAGCTAATAACGGCCCGTGCAGCGCGCTTCACACGAGTAGCGCTCTTCCACTTTCGCTGCGCTAAAGAAATGACAGCGCATATGAGTTCTCAAATTGTTGTCGCTCATGTTTTACTGATACATCTGGTCTAAAATTTTGTGCTGTCACCTTGTGTTGACATTGTGAAACTGCATGATTTGTAAATTATGATTGGCGGGCCACATATAATAGCCTACATTTCAATAGGCAAGCTGGGGGCCGTTTGAAATTCATCCACGGGCCGTATTTGGCCCGCGGCCGGACTTTGGACACCCCTGCCAGAAGCTATTTACAGTGAAAACAGTTATATGTACTATTTACACTAAGTGACAACAGCAGCATTTTAGATATGTGCTATTTACACTAAGTGAAAATATCCATTCTATTTACGTTATGTAAAAGTAGCAGATCTTTGCAATAAGTGTAAATAGTAGCAAATTAGGTGCTATTTATACTGATAAGTAGTGGCAGATACTATTTGCACTTCAGTATTGCTGTACATTAACAGGATGCAATAATAACATTGATTTTAATAACAATTATTGATTTATTGAAATTATTAAGATGCTGCCTTATTGGGACAACAAAGCCCTCCCTATAGCCTGCCTACCCCTAATTTAATACATTATTATTAAACACTCGTTAAGTAATTGATTTCCACTTTTTCGATGTGATATTTGATGAGAAAAAGAAGAAAAGCGAGTTTGGCAAAAGACAGGCTTGAACCCAGTCGACCGTATCATACACTGTTCTTCAGTGCATTACTCTCCGACCTGCGCCACTACAAACACTAAATAACACTATCCAACGAGATCAAATGAACATGACACAAGTGTGTTTATTCTCGACTTTTTTCTCGAAATTTAATGACTTTTTCTCTTAATTTAACGAGTTTATTCTCAACATTTTATTTCGACTTTTTTCTCGAAAATTAACAAGTTTTTTGTCAAAATTTAACGAGTTTTTTTCTCGTAATTTAGCGAGTTTAATCTCAACATTTTATTTCGACTATTTTTCACGAAACAAAAATTTTTTTTCTCGAAATTTAACAACTTAATCTCAAGATGGTTTCATTTTTTTATTATTGCGTGGGCCTAATCCTCTTCCATAGGCTCCAGTATTGCATAAATGCAAAAAAGACTAATAGGCCATATACCTAACAATAAATATTCAATAACGTGTCCACCAAGCGTTTTTTAGCCAGCTGAAAAATGTCAGGCGCCCTTCTGAAAACGGCCAGCTGGTGGTGCTGGAGGACGCTTTGGTGGCACAGAGTTTTTCCAGCTAAGACGCTTTGATTGCTATAATTTGGAATATACACGGCATCTCATTTGGAAGAATATTACTGAATATAAAAATGCAGTAACCAGCAATGTTAACTTCTCTATTGTTGTTCAGTTGTTGTACAATAGTGATGTCCGGTTCGCGAACGAATCGTTCGATTTAACCTGTTCTTATTAGTGAACCGGTTGAACCAGTTCACCAAATCGGACTGAATCGTTTGAAACGGTTCGCGTCTCCAGTAAGCATTAATCCAACAATTACTTAAGTTATTCACTTTTTTAAAGTGGCTGACACTCCCTCCGAGTCGAAATAAACCAATATATGAATTAAATAGTAATTAATTTACTCAAACATACACTGACTGAACTGCTGTGAAGAGAGAACTGAAGATAAACACGAGCAGAGCAGCATGTGTGCAGCGTGCCGGGTAATGAACGTACACACCCACTGCTGGAGCGGTTCTCGTTTTCGAGTCAAGAACCGGTTGCATCGGTTTTCAGAATCAGAATCAGAATCAGAATGAGCTTTATTGAAATTTATCAACTCCCAGCTAAAAAAAAAAAAAACCCAGAGCAAACAAACTTGTAAAATATTATGATGGCAGTGCATCAAAATTCAGTGTCATCAGTTTGCAAAAAAGAACACAACGTTTTACGCACCATTTACACATGGTAGGGAGCAGGTGTACCAACTAACATTTTAAAAATACGAACACTTTCATGAATCCGAAAATTTACGTCAGAACAGCTTTACAAACGATTTACACAAAAATTTGTTCTGCTCGTGTTTCATGAATGAGGCCCAATGATTTTTAATAAATAGTTTTTTCCATCTCTTATGTGGTGGATTTTTGCTGAGTTGAGCCTAGTTAATGATCGGAGACGTTAGCTTCGCCAAGTTCATTATTCTTTACTTTGGAACTGCAGTTCAGATAATGCAGAGTGTTGCCTTTTCATAATTCTATCATCTGTCTACACTGCTTGCTTACTCTTACAGTAGAGCTTTTTTTTTATAAAGACACAATAAACATATCTAATATTCAGGATGCTAATATTCCATTCTGAACACAGCATTAGCTTGACATTAAACAAAATCTTGATGATGTAATTCGTTTTGATTTAGCAAATGCTGACGATGCCATCATGATGAACCAAGAAAAGTTATGCTATGCTCCATTTAATAATTCCAAGGTACTAAACAGTAAAGAAACATAAAATCTGTTGCTGATTTCTTCATAAGTAGGAAGGGAAAATTCAGACATTCCGAGCAGCATTACTGCTGAACAAACATCTACCTTCACTCTCGTTCTGTCTCTCCTCCCTCTCTATTCCCTCTCATTTCCTCTCCTCTCAATCAATCTACTCTCTTCTCCTCCCATCAGCACATTGCAGCACATTTCTCAGTCCATTTCAGAAACGTCAAAACAATCAGTTCACAGACAGGCAAGAGACTGAGCTCTCACTCACTGCTGTTTTACACAGCACTACTACTCATCCTCACAGTACAGCAAGACAAACACAAAGACTCCATGAATGCATATGAATAAATGCAGTTTTCTTTCAAGTCATTTCATTTTTAATAACTGCAATTTGATGAAAAAATTACTTAAAAATTATGTTTTGACTTATAGCATGATCTCGTACGACCCCGACAAAAAACGAATTATGATTTAACAGGGTCTTCAAGAAAAACTTTCTTTCTTTTTCTTTCTCTTTCTTTCTTTCTTTCTTTCTTTCCTTCCTCTGGTGTATATAGTAATAACAGCAGCTGTCAATCATGAAACACACAGTAAGCTCATTTCCTGTTGGTGTGTATGTGAGTGTTAGTGTGAGATAAACTCAAAGATAGTCATGCCTGCCAGGACAGTGCAATCTTCAGCTCTCTGCTTGTTTTCAGCTCTGAGTATGTGTTTCTTTTATCAGTTTATGAGCATTTCATTTAACTTTGATTCCACACATTTGTTTTTCCACATGTGTGTAGGTTTATATGCATAAATGTGTGACTCAGCATAGATACATATATGCATTCATGTGTATATGTGCAAAAGCATGTGTGTGTTTGTGTGTTTTTGAAGAGAGAATCCTGCAGCGTCAGTGTCTTAGCAGGTGGATAAATATGTCATCTGATGATTCATTCAGAACAATAAGACATTCAGATCAGAACCATAAGCCTGAGTGAAGCACATGGCTGCATTAGACTGGTACAGAGAGAACCGAATCATTTTATCAACAGGATTATCGAACAGACCTGAGAAAGATGGATTTTGGTTTTATTTTTAGCAGATGCAATTCAAAATGACACAAAAATGAAATTGTATAATTAAAAAAAAAAAAAAAAAAGCTGTAAAGCAAAAATGACCAAAAAAAGCAACACCAAGGCCACAAAAGACTGAAAGGTAAAGTTTACCCCCATCTTTGAAATTGCCCTTCCATACTTTCCTGTAGCCCAAGCAATAGAGCAGGGCATTAACAACATTAAGGTTTAGGTTTGATTTCTAGGGATGGATGAACTATTTTTAAAGTATACCTTGAATGAAATTCAAGGCATTTTGGATACAAGTGTCTGTCAAATACTTAAGTGTAAATATTCCAGCTTGTTGTGAAAGCTCACAGGAGAACCATTTATTTATTTATTTTAATTAAAATCAGACCTAAAAAACACAGCACATCTTGATGTGCCACATTTGAATGCACATGCATGCAAATGATAAATAAAAGCTAATGCAAAAGGGAAGATTTTCATTAACTCATTCCTTTTTTTAATAGCTGTAATAGTTACAATAATGAACCACTGCTGGGTCCAAAATCGCATAGGTAGTATCTGAGTAGGCACTATATTTAATGAAGAACTGTTAATATATATGTTCTACAGGATGTGTGCATGTGGTATGAATGTATGTCAAGTCATGTTGACTTTTTCATGTGACCGATGGTGTCACACTTTGAATCAAAAGCATAAATAGTACTGTAGGTCAACTGGGTTCTTTTCACAAATTGTTTTTCAAATACACTCAAATGTTTGCAAAAATATGGCATAAAGTAGCTTGTTAATATGAAGGAATTTTCTATATTGATTTTTCTCAGGTATTTTACTCATATTTTGAATAATGTATTTCAGTGTATTGTTTTTTTACGGTTGAATTAAATGTCCAGGGCTTAAAGGGAACATTTTCTATTTCTCCACGTATTGTTATTATTATTTTTTTTCTTACAGTGTACTACAGTTACATGTTCTCCATTTGTTTGGATTTTATGTTGTATTTTCAGGTTCCACTGTCCTGTCATAGTTTGTAAGTCCCTTTTTAGGCCTTTTGTTTCATTGGATCCCTTAATTAGTTCCCCAGGTGTTTCTGGTTCTCTTGTTATCTTCCCTGTGTGTTTGTGTGCATGTGTAAATGTGTATGTCTGTGTGTATGTATATAGCCCTATGTTGCGGTCAGTCTTTTTCAGTCATTGTCTTGTTGGTAAGCTGTTGCATTCCCATTCCTTGTGTGGATTATCTTTGTTTGTGATATTCAAATAAACTAATGCTATTTGGATCTTCTTCCCTGCATCGACAACAACAGTAACACTTTCTAGTGACCAATTCTCAGTATTAAATAGTTGCTTATTAGCTTGCCTATTATTGACATTTTGGCTGTTTATTAGGACCTATAAAGCACATATTGTGCATGACCATATTGTGCATCCCTAATCCTACCCAATACCTAAACTTCACAACTACATTGCTAACTATTAATAAGCAGTAATTAGGAGTTTGAGACAAAAGTCGTAGTTAATAGTGTTACGACCCTATTACACTGTCCCTGCTTAGAGACCAACATAAGAAAGCCATTCTAAAGGCAACAAATACCACAGTGGCCAGGGCAAAAAGTTGAAGTTTTATTGTACGGGTAAAAGAATATAACCAAAAATAGGAACACAGCAAAAAAATGTATTTAAACATAAACATATCATAAATAAGGACTGGTGAGCTAACTAATTTAAACTGCCACTTACTCAAGAGTTAAGAAAACTTCCTATATCCCAAGGAAGAAATCAAACACAGCAAAAGTCTTCAGAGTCAGCTTACTTACCTATGCTTTCTATGTACTCTGTGGTAACTAAACAAGCAATCACTCACCATCAAAAGAAAATAAGGAAAACCATAACCAAAAATCAAACACAAAACATAGTTCCCAGGGCAAGCCGCCATTGAAGTGCCACCAGCAGCTCTTAAATAGGCAGAGGCCTCAGGTGTTTGTACTAGTCTCCGCCCCCATCCAATTAGCAGCTGCACTCAGGAAAGAAAACAGTAAAAGAAAGAGCAGGGGCTCATAACAATAGTTTGCTAATAGTGAGAATTTGACCTACATATTCAGACATATTACTCTTTTAGCATACTCCTTTTCTCATAATATATAGTAGGATACTTGGCCTATTCGGATACAGCACATGATTTGCCACTTGGTAACTTTTGTTCTTTTTGTTCTATCATATGACTTAAAGGGTTAGTTCACCCAAAAATGAAAATTAGCCCATACATTACTCACCCTCAAGTCATCCTAGGTGTATATGACTTTCTTCTTTCAGACGAATCCAGTCGGAGTTATATTAAAAATGGTCTTTGATCTTTCAAGCTGTTTAATGTCACTCAGCGGGTGTTGCATGCATCCGTCCAAAAGCACTTAATTAAAATGCGCCCATCCATAAAAAAAAGTGTCTCACACGGCTCTGGGGGGTGAACAAAGGCCTTCTGTAGCGAATCGATGCGTTTTTGTAAGAAAAATATCCATATTCAAAACGTAATAATCACTTTAATGTAGCTTGCGCTCACTGTTGTACACTGGAAGCAGTTCCGGGCGGATGACGGATGAGGTCAGCTTTGCGCATAATATAACTCCGACTGGATTCGTCTGAAAGAAGAAAGTCATATACACCTAGGATGACTTGAGGGTGAGTAATGTATGGGCTAATTTTCATTTTTGGGTGAACTAACCCTTTAAGAAGCCTAGAAATATTGTGCAAAAGTCATATGGACCATTGGTGCTCATGTGTCCATTCTCTACATAATTATATGGAAAATAGCAGCTTGCGCATTGTGCTAAAATTCACCACCTGTATTCCACATAAGTGAAAAAATCATATGAAATAACGAGGGTGAATAAATGACTTTTTATTATATATATATATATATATATATACATACATGAGAAAGAGAAATTGCAGTGCAGTTCATTAAAATATTGTAAAAGTACTTTGAATATATATGGTCTTTTTTTGACGCAGTAGCTGTTTTATTAGTAATCCACATTTAGATCAAACTGTGTTCTGATTATTGAAGCACATCCATTCCTATAAAAGTGTGAACATGCCAACCTGAACACAAGATTTTCTCTTCTGCCCCCTAGCACACACAAGGACTACTGCAACTCTGTGTGTTTAACAGTAACAGTAAAAACAACATTTAAAGCCATATGTGAGTGACACATTTCCCCTTCCTGCTCCATTTCCTCTCATATGCATATGTGAGACACGCAGACAGGCTGAGCCTGCTGGCCTGTCAGAGAGCGTTCCTCCTGGGAGTGCTTTTCACTGTCACACGTCGCTGGGGTTCTCCACCTGTGTGCCGGTACGGTGGACCCCCTCCGAGACTTTGTGTTTCCCGAATCCGTGTGCAGACCTGCCGGCAGAAACACACACTCCAGGATGAGGTCACACCGAGGTCTGAGTGCACACATGCAGGAGAAAGCCTGACATTTCTAGAAGAAGGGATTGAATGGGGTAGTAATGGAAGTAAAAGCAGGACAGTGTGGTACGTAAGGATGAAGGATGCAGGAAAAGGTGAAAGCTGAGAAGGGGATATATTTTTCATTTCCCATAGTGCTTTGTTGACAGCAGCCAGAGTCCGTTAGAGACCGGTTAGCACTTATGGGACTAATTAGGGTTAGAGCCCAGTCAAACTGAGCTCTGTCATCTGACAATATCACATACTCACAAAGAGAGTGCTTTTAAAGTGAACTTAAAGCATTCTGATTCCATTTTACTTCTGTGATATGATGTATTTCAGAGTGAAACATTCAATAAGACATAAATGTAGGGCAGGACAAGATTTTATCCATTGAGAGTTGACTGGATTGTGAAAAGAGAGCATTTAATATGGTACCATAATTAAATTCGATTCAAGTTTTCACAATACATATTCTTTCAAAGCAGTGGTTGGTGGCTAGTAAACATGTATTTGGTTAAGCAGACATAATGAACAATGATTACAGCTTGTAATTTTAATGAATGTAATATAGGGATATTATTTGACAGCTTTGTATGTCAATTCAAGTTGGTATGATCTGAAGTCTTCGCATCTGAAGTGCATTTAATAGACCTGAAAATGTAATTTAATTGGCAAAGCTGAATTTTCAGTCTCACTCTGATTTCATGCTCAAGAAACATTTCTTGTTATTATCAATGTTAATTAGCAGTAATAATAATAATAATACTTTTATTCAGCAAGTATACATTAAATTGATCAAAAGTAAAAGTATAGAAATGTATTATGTTACAAAAGATATATATTTCAAATAAATTATGTTATTTTGAACGTTCTATTTATGTATGACAGTTTCCACCAAGGATGCATAAAATGTATTTAATAGCAATATTAAAGGGGTCCTATTATGCTTTTTCACTTTTTTAATTTTAGTTAGTGTGTAGTGTGTATGTTTGGGCATAAAAAAGATCTAGAAAGTTACAAATCTCAAAGTCTACTCCAAAGGGAGATATTTCGTTTTTTAAAAATCCCTTTTCAAGAACTACAACGAACGATGTGCCTACACTCATAGAAAATAAAGTATTTTAATTTTAAAGACATGGCGCGATGCTGCGCTTCACGTCCGGTGTGCGTCTTTGTTTGGGCTTCCGAAAGCGGATGATTTCAGGAACAAGTGGTTGCAATTTATTTTTTAATTCTGTTCCTGAGCATTATAACCCCAATTTGCTATTGTGTGCTGCGCATTTTACTGAGGACAGCTTCCACAACATGAGGGAGTACAGTGCCGGATAGAATGATTTCTGAAAGATTATGTGACCCTGGAGTAATTCAGCTTCACAACCTCAGGATTATAAACAATAAATTACATTTTAAAATATATTTTAAAAGAAAACAGTTATTTTAAATTGTAAAAAAATAAATCTACATTTCTAGATAGATAGATAGATAGATAGAAAACATAGGTGAAAAATATGTGCATTTTAATGCATATATTCTGTGTTGTACAGTGTAACATAAGAAGGATGGGTAGGTTTGTTATAGGCAGAGAAGAACGTCTACTCTGTCTGATGCAGAAACAGTCGTGTGTTGTGTGTGTCTCTGACTGACAGCAAGTGCCATGCAGCTATGCACTGTCAGAATTCACATATTCAAACACAGCAAGGAAGGCTGAGAGAAATTTTGTGTGTGTGTTTGTTTATGTGTGAAAGCTTTTTGTGCACAGTATGTGTTAGTGTAATTGTATTGGTTATAGCTGGCTGTAACTGGGGGGTTTACATTTTGTATTTTTGTAACAGATTGCCATCTGTTTCCTAGTTCTGAGGTTGTTCTGGTTGTCTGATTTGTGTTATTGCTTTAATATTGACCACAATCTGAAAACCCATCAGCACCGTGGCAGGCTTGATGTTTTAAGGGATTTTCACACTGCACTTAACCCTGGGTTAGAAATCATTTTAACCACAGGTTAAAGGTGCTGTAAGTGATTGCAGCTGTTTTGCTAGCTTCTGCATTTTGCTAACTTAAACACTTTCAGGCTGCAAAACCCCTCCCTCCAAAGGCAAAAAATGCAGGTTGGCAGTGTATTTATGTTTCAGACTGTCTTAGATAGGTGTCATTTCTCAAAAAAAACAAAAAAAACAATCATAAACCACACATCCTCTTTGTATTGTTACAGAGACTTTGTGTTTTGATTTCATTTCTGATGTCTGAGGGAAACTTAAGAACAATGATGTCTAACAAAGACCATCTTTTTTGTTGTTTTTGTAGAATTTTTAATTTCAGATGTCCAAAGCCTGAAACTATAGGCAAGTACATGGACATGGATGATTCTATGACAACTCGATTTCACACGACATTATGTTCTAAAATGTGCTAGCGTGCAACTCATTATGCAATGCATACTCATAAATATGCAAATTAGAATGTTAACCCAAATCTACATCTTACAAATATGCAAAATCAATGCGAAATCCAACTAGCCAGAATTGATTACTAACCAGGGTGAAGCACGAAAAGTGTAAAACATGGGACAAGACCCAGAATTATGTGGTGCAAAGTCCATTTTTGTCAGTCTGAATCAAAATGAATCGTTTCAAAACTTTACAAGCCAAAGTCCTAAATCCCAAACATTGTTTCTTCTACATGATAATGTGTTTCTTTTACTAATCGCCAGATGGTGTAGAAAACATAAGTGCACTTGATGCAACTCAAAGACTCTCTTTCTGTACGTCGGTAGTTTGGGGAGCTCTCATTAAGTGAGGCTGGATTTAGTGAAAACCAAGTGTCAGATTACTAAACCATCCTATTTCTCTTTTTCTCTCTCTGTCAGTAAGAATTGAAGCAGCTTTACTCCAGAAACCTGAATCTGTGGGGCAGACAGGTGACATGAACAGCAATTAGCCAAAATGAGAAACTGTAAGAGGCTTGTGTTAGTGTGTGAAACAGATATGAAGCAAGAACAGAATAGAATAGAATAGAATAAATTATAAAGAGTATTTATTATCACATGACCAGGGTTGGTGAATTTATTTCAGTGACTTTCACATGATATCACCAGTGAACAGCATCATGAACTTATTACAGGAAAGTATCCAATTGGAAGATGATTTTGTGTAGTTAAAGATGATTTGGGGTAGTTAGAGATGATTGTATGTAGTTAGAGATGATTTTGAACAGTAGTTGCAATTACATGTAAATTTCAGGAATCATCTTTAACTTGTAAACCAAATCATCATCCATCTGTAAGACCAAGTCTTCATTGTTGTGAATGTGCACTAACACAGGGCAGTCAGCTCAAGGCAACAATAACATTTTTATATATGTAAATGATAAGTGTTTTACATCTGTTTCCTACTTTATTCTCAAAAGAAATACATATGGTTAGAAAAAAAATACACTACTGTTCAAAGGGGTTTGGTCAGATTTTTCTGAAATAAGTTTTTTATGCTCACCAAGGCTGCATATATTTGATCAAAAATACACCAAAAACAGTAATTAAAAAAAAATACATTTTATTCTTGCGATGCAAAGCTGAATTTTCAACAGCCATTACCCCAGTCCTCCGTGTCAGATGATCCTTCAGAAATCTTTCAAGAAACATTCCTTGTTATTATCAATGTTGGAAACAGTTTTACTGCTTAATATGATGATGATAGATAGATAGATAGATAGATAGATAGATAGATAGATGTAGTAATTAACTGAAGTAATTAACAAATAAAATTAATATTAATAAACATAACTTAACAAAGATCATCTGTATAATGTAGGTTCATCACACTAATTAGACAACTTCATTGATTATAACCGGAGACATGTATTTTTTGTTATGTCATGACAAGCCGGACGCATTCCAATATAGAAGCTGGCGTTTACAGGTCATCATACAGGTCTATAAAACAATTGGCTGAAGTTATCGTGGTGTAATCTTATACGATACGTCTCTCTGTCTCAGTGCAGTACACAGTATACTCTGCTTTCAAGAAATAATGTAGTTAACTAATTGAACTGATCTGCATTGGCCCGTCTGTGTGCTGAATGGACACAGTAAACCACATACATCAGGTACTGTGGTGTCATAAATCAGCTCTGATGGTGGTGGGCCGCAGAGAAAGGCACTCAGCTAAATTGCAGACCCCATTTACTGCTTTTCACCAGCTTAAACTCCTACTGACCAAACTGAATATGCACTTAAAGTAGCACACCATGCCCTTCCTCACACACACCGGTGACTTCATACTATAAAAGCACAAAGCCCTGACTGAGTGTTTGGCTTACAGGTTTTTAAGAGGTCCAGAATTATTTCGCTGACCTCTCCAAGATGGACACACCACCAGCTGTGAGTACTGAAACACAATGGTAAAATTTATCTTGGAGATCTTAAGACACAGGTTAGGTTTGGCGTAGCATACCATACCAATAAATGTGTAGTATACTGTACACATTATGCAAATTTCTGAATGCACAAAATAGCCAAATTATCTTCTACACTTGCTAAAAGGAGCATGCTGCATTAAATACTGTATCCCACAATGCAATGTGATCAACTTCACCTTCCATTTCCAATGTGATGGATGAACCGGAAGTAATATCAGTTGCAATCTTGACTCACTTGATTGGTACTAACTGGAATTAAACACACCGTGTGATAAGGTCATATGATAACACCACAGCATAGTGCTACTGTTTTACCAAATATTAGAATGATTTCTAAAAGATGATGTGACACTGAAGACTGAAGTAATTCATCTTTGCATCACAGGAATAAAGTACTTTTTTTTTAATTATAATAATTAAAAAAAAAAAATTGGGAATTCATTATTCCTGTGATTGTCATTTTTGCATCACAGGAATAAACTACAATTTTTTTTTTTTTATTATTTTTTATTTATTTATTTATTTATTTATTTATGTATTTTTTATTTATTTTGAATTAAAATAATATTTTACAATATTACTGTTTTTTTTTTTTTTTTTTAAAGTGGCTTTAGTGAGCATAAGAGACAAATGGAATTTAACTTTATGGAATTGCATAAATCATGCAACTCATTTTCATATAAGTGCATCATTTCAAATCATGCTACGCTTCTGTCACATGACCTTAGTCAGTTACTACATTGTGGGTTTTTATGTTACCAGTATTTGTGGTATCCTATATAAACTGAATACTTACTGTATAATGAAATAAAAATGGTGTAGGATTTGCTTTGAAACAATGTTCATTCAGAAAGTGCTAGTAAATTTCACAAATAATTACAAAGAAAAGCATTGTAACTTGGGAATAAAGTAAAATAGAATTTAATATTAAATTCTGAAGTAGAAAGACTAAAATATTATTTTCTTGTAAAGTGTAACATATAGATCCCCAGACATGGCATGTGGGGGGGGGTAATACTAATAAGTTCCCAAGCAACTATTTTGTTCCCTCATTTAAAGTAAATTGTGAGCATTATTTACTAATCCATTTCCTCATTTTAGTGAAATTGTGGGTAAGCTTACTAACTCCTGTCCTCAATTTCATAACCCTATCGTCCTTTTTGCGTAGTAAGAAAAGACCTCTGTTCCTGCTGTTATGAATAAAGTATGACAGGACTGTAACAGTGAAGAAGACTGTTCAAAGAGGTTGCAATAGGATGTTCACAAATCATTTGACGAACAGAAAGTATTTGTAGCACACAATGTACTTAAAACAAAGTAATGAATTTGTAAATTGTGCTACGGATTTACTTAAAATGAGGTAGTGAATAAGTAAATTGTGCTGATGATGTACTTAAATCAAGGTAGCAAATTAGTACATCATACTCACGATGTACTGAAATCAAAGTAGCAAATTAATAAATCGTGCTCACGATGTACATAAAAGAAGGGAATGAATTAGTAAATCCTGCTCACAATTTACTTCAAATGAGGTAGAGAATTAGTAAATCGTGCTCATGATGTACTTAAAACAAGTTAACAAATTTGTAAATCCTGCTCACAATTTACTTAAAACAAGATAACGAATTAGTAAACCATGCTCACGATTTACTTAAAACGAGATAACAAATTAGTAAATCGTGCTCACAATGTACAGTATGTACTTAAAACAAGGTAGTGAATTAATAAATCGTGCTCACAATGATTTACTTAAAATGAGGAAGTGAATTACTAAATCGTGCTCACAATGATATACTTAAAACGAGGTAACAAATTAGTAAATCGTGCTCACAATTTACTTAAAAAAGGTGACAAATCAGTAAGTAGTGGGCAAGAATTGTTCATTTGTGGCTATGAAATAAATATTTTCCCCTGCATGTCATGTCTGGGGCTCTGTAGTAATGCTATATAATCTTCATTTTTTAAAGTGTATTTGATACTGAAATATAAATGGTAATTCTGCTTTGTTAATCCAATTTTATGTTAAATGTTCATATGTCACACTGGATCTGAGGGATCAAATTACATTGCATTCTGGGATATGGTATCACACGCAGTGTGCTCAGATTGCATACTAACGTTTTATCAAATGAACAGGGCTGTGTTTCTCGATAACGATTGATCTTAGGACTTAAGAGCATTTTCTACGATCTTTCGTTATTGTTTCACGTGCGTTTCCCAAAAATGCACTCGCACGTAGCCGTGCTTAAGTGCTACTTAGGAGTCACTATCCGTTTGTCAAGTGCTGAAATGTCACCTTATAGAATGGCTAGTAATTGTAGTACACGCGCATTTATTGAAATGTTAACTGAAAATGATGCCATATGCCTCTCTCTCACTCTGTCTTTCACTCGCTTGCTCTCTATTTCGTCTAAATATACCAGGGATGTGTACCGGACAAAAATGTAATTAGATGAAGGTATTAACATTCACAGTAGTATTGTTTGTCCATTGATGTACATTCACAAATGGTGCACACAAATAAATTCAAAGGGCACAACATAAGGTGACCAGATGTTCCTACTTTTCCAAGGACGTTCGCGATATTTGTTTGTACATGCTTGTTTCAAATAATATCATCACATACCGTGTAATTTCAATTTCGCCTTTTTTTTTTTTGATCACAATACAATACACTATATTTGCAGTGGTCATAGAAAACTAGATTTCAACCCCTCTTTTAAATGGTAGATTTTAAAATATTAATTTTACACTCATTTACTAGTTCATAATTTTATTTAACATTAACATAACTTTACTGCAGCACCTCTTCCCTCAGCCATGAAACAATCTTTTTTTGTTTCCCATGTCTTTAAAACCTGTCTTTCCAATCTGTTCTAATTGGTCAGCTGGCCCAGTCAATTGTTATTATTCGTGCAATAGTGTGTGTCGGAAATGTAATGTATCTTACTAAAAATCTGGTCACTATATTAGCATTCCATGTACAGGTAAGTCAGAATTTCCAACTTTCTATTTAATTGCAATACTGTGCCACCAGAATTTTGAGTTTCAGACTGGAAGCTTATGTGGAAACCCACAACTTGGATTTCACCAAAACATGGCGGCACCCAGGGAGATGTAATTTAGTTCATGATGAACATTCATTTTAGCTAACGTTTGCAGAGGCAGATGTGTAAAACATAGTAAATAATCTCTGTTGATAATAGCACACCTGCAGAACAAATTGTGGCATAGCATATCATCATTATTGTCATTGTTTATTGCTAGAGAAACATCTTTGTTGACAATGGAACAACAGCAAACCTAATGGTAGAATAAGCATTTTTGTTTTTTTTTATCCACATCATCTACCATGCATCAGGCAATGGAATGTGATTATGTTCAAAATTTAGAGATGCCAAGAAAGAATATCTGGCATCTGTCCTTGAAGGTAATGCAGTATTAGAACTACAAACTAGGGTCTAAAATGAACACTTGTAAAGTGAGAAATATAGTATATATTTACTTAATGCCATGTCAGCATCAAAGGCTATTTTCAAGGCAAAAACTATTTAAAACAATACAAGTATAACAAATACAATAAAAACCAGCAAACAAACAAACACAAGTTATATCACACAAGATTTTTTACATTAACATGTGATAAAAATTCTAAAACTTTTCCTGGCAAAATTTTACTAAATAACTCTTTAAGTGAGTTCACTTTCAAGCGAGAAGTAAAAAAAAAAAAAAAAGAAGAAGAAGAAGAAGAATTTCACATGTGGCAAAAAAAAAAAAAAGGAAATCTAAATCGCAATGTGTTACCGCCTGTTTTTGTGACAGATTTACTAAGAGATATGGATTCATCTGAAGTGACATGTAAACTAGTGCTGTGTGCAAGAAAAATAAATACATTTCACTGAAACTAAATAGAGTATTCAGTATCAAGTTGATCCAAACAATTATTTTCTTCAGTGTATAATGATATCACCTTTCTCTCTTCCTCTCTCATGTCTGGTTTAGCTCTGAAAGGCTCTAGTGTGTCATGTCAGATTTGCTATGTGGATGTGAAGGGCTAATGTTGTGGTCATAAGGTGGTGACCTCATCCTGACCTCTGGAGGCCCGTCTCAATGAAATCTCTCAGGACGACTTAACATGACTGAAAGCTGCTCGCTGACAGGACAAAAATGGCACAGAAACTGCTGCAGATATTCAGAACTTTCCATTCACAGTATCAAAATATATTGCATGTGTTTTTCTTAGTAACAAAAGAAGCACTATTACTATTGCACACTAGTTCTAGTTCTAGCACACTATAGTTAGAATCTAATCCCAAATAATAAACTTTAGAGCATGGACATTTTAGATTTGGGCCAGTAAGCCCAAGCAGTTTTTTTTAAATAGAAAAGATAGAAAAATCAAGTTAGCCTGTAATGTTGCATGGCAGTGTCTGTCTGTCTGTCTGTCTGTCTGTCTGTCTGTCTGTCTGTGTGTGTGTGTGTGTGTGTGTGTGTGTGTGTGTGTGTGGTATCTAGTCTTTCAGCTGAAGGTAAATGCAGGCCATGATTAAATTTGAATGAAGCTTCCGTCTGCAAATGGACCCAGATGTTGACCCTCCTGCTCTCTCTCTCTCTCTGTTTTTTTAGTTCCAGTGTACTATGGTTTATTGGCAAATAAATCAAATTTTATTACAGAAGTGTTTGTTGCTTAGCTGCAGACAATGAAAATAAAGTAAAATAACAATATAGCCAAATAAAATAAAAAAAGTTATAAATTAAGAAATAGCACACAATAATTCAACTTAATAAAATTGATAAAAATATACGACATGAATAAAGATGAACATTAGAGTCTCTTTCTGTTTCTGGCTCTTGTTTGCCCAGAGGTGGGTCAGATGATGGATGATCTTTCAGCAGTCTTTCTTGTAATCAATGCGCACTCGCTGTCTGAGTGCTCTGTAATGACAGACAGACTCTCACACACACACACACTCTCACACACATATAATCGTCATATACAGCCGCTGGAATGCATTAGAGGCTTTAACCTTGACCCCTGTGAAAGTGGAGAGGTCGAGAAGTCTTGACAGGAGAATAAGATAATTAGCATTGAGAGCTGTGACGCTAACCTTCGTTGTACTGGCAAAAACTTGGGTGTAAAGGAAGAGTCTCAAAACCTTCAGTGTTGTGTTTTATTAAAAAAAAAAAAATCGTCAGAAGTTCATGTGCAAAATCCAGTTATTTAAATAGTAACCCATATGAAAAATTTCCCTGTGCAGATTTCGCTCAGGTTTCAGTTGGTCACACGAATTAGCTGTGTTCACCAAAGGAAAGCTGCTTGGTTTGAAAATTACTTCTGTGTGAGCTTTATGCTGCTTTTCTGATGTGTATGGTGGTCAAAACAGTAGTTCGTCCTGTTCTGTTTCAGCTGAGACCAGATCAATGCCGCTCAGCAGCACTTTAGAGAGATACAACCCTTCTAACATCACCAGGCCGGAGAAGAGATTGATCATGGCCATTTATCTAAGCGGAGGCGTGCCGTCCCACCGGGCTTCACGTTTAACATCCTCTGCGCTGGTTTAAACTGGACGGTTGCCATGGCAGCTAATGAGGAGCCGACTGATGGAGTGGAACAGTCGCCACTGCAGATTCTTTACCAGGGTAAGATAAAGCTAATGCTGTTAGCATTGAAACGCAGGGGTGAGCCCACTCCATCAAACAGACATCTCTGACTCTGTCTCGCTCTAATCCAGAATGAGAAATGAAAACATCTTTATGTGGTTTATTCCCATAAAGCTCCACTCGAACCCCACTGCTGCCCTGCACACTTCACTTTTCCCCAAGTATGGAGTGATGATTTTCAAAAAAAGGTTGTTTTATTCAGCAATTACTGGCTTTTTTCTCCAATATTTAACAACAAAACAACACCGTTCTAGTAGATTTGTCTATATTATCATCTTAGAAAATAGCATAGTTTAAAAAAAAAAAATGTATGCATTTAAAGGGGTCATATGATGCGATTTCAATTTTTCCTAGAAAGAATAAACAATAACGTACAGTATGTGGAAAATAATGTGTTTTTTTAACCTTAAACCGCATAAACACATTTCATTAAACCAAATACACAAAATAATGTTCTTTTTAGCAGCATCATATGACCCATTTAAAATGTATAAAATTGTTAACTAAGTTACTATTTATAAATAAAATCTTTGAAATAGGTCTAAATTTTAAATATAAATTGAAATAAAAGCAAATAGTTAAAAAAATATTCAATTTTAGCAACAAAACCCACTTAAATTTAGTAGCTTTCTAAAATAGCATGTTAGCTAATAGTTTTTTTTTTTTTTTTCGTTTAATTGTTAAAACATTGGTTACGTATGTAACCGTGGTTCTATGACTGACGGAAGACTGCAAGAGGGCGTAACAGAGTGGAAAATATTCCTGTCCTTCCCTTTGTTGAGAACCTAATACAAAAGCTGTCACCTCGTGACCTTAATGACGTGTCTGTCTATAAATACCTGCTTACACGTCATCACTTCCTCAGAGTCTTCTCGTTGACCTGAGTGACCAGAGGCTCTGGCGATCTTCCACCAGTCATAGAACCACGGTTACATATGTAAGCAGCGTTCTATTTCCTTGGCTGCAGACCGCCAAAGGGTGTAACAGAGTAGAAGACGAATATCAAATCTGTCACGAGGGTCTTGTCAGCATGCATGTCCCTTTACCGCATAACTCCACAGTTACCAATAAAGACAGTGTGACTCTGTGCAGAAGTGAAAACCACTATAATTCAAGATTTGCAAAAGAAGAACAACATACAAACATATGACATGCTTAATTTATTTTATTCAAATTCTCAATTTCAAATTAAATCAAATGACGTTCTTTCATATGCACGTTCTTTCACCCAGTGCTGCTGTTGAGCAACTGTTTGGGGTAGAAACAACATTAAGTCTATAGAAACGTGAAAACGTGGAAGGTGAGTTCCAAGTTTCCGCTGCACAAATGTCTGTGAGCTGAACTCCACGTAAAGCCGTCCATGATGTTGCCACTAAACGTGTGGAGTGACATTTCAGTGGATTGGGGAGGACTTTATGGGCAGAGGCAGAAGAGCTTGTGATGACCTCGGTTATCCAATGAGTAAGTCTGCTCTTAGATACAGGAGAACCCTTATCTCGATCTGAAAAACAAACAAATAACTGATCAGTAGTCCTCCAGGGAGCTGTCCTATCCACATAAAGACACATGGATCTCACAGGACAAAATTCATGATGCATCTGGAGGTCTACCGAGTGAAACGCTGGCAATATTGGTGTGTTAACATAGTTACCGGACAAAATCTTGGGTAAAAAAGCCAGGTTTGGCCACAGCGTCACTTTGGAGTCTTCTAGACCCCATTGTAAAAATTGCGGGGCCACAGAGAGCGCATTTTATTCACTGACGTGTTTTGCTGAAGAAATGACCATCAAAAAAGCGGTTTTCAAAGAAAGCCATTTAATATCCGCTAATGTCAGTGGTTCAAACGGATGCAGGCAAAGGTTATCAAGAACAACATTAAGATCCCACTGTGGAATCATGAGTCTGCAGGGAGGATTTAACCAGTTAACACCTTTTAAAAAAGCAACCACCAATTTATGCTTCCCAATAGAGCAACCATCTATGAAACCCTTGTGCTCTGAAATCGCCGCCACATAAACCCTTATTGTAGAGTACAACCGGCTCATCGTCAGTAAACTTTCCAAAAATTCCAGAATGTCAGGTATGGAACACATTTGGGGATTTAACTGATGATCTTTACACCATCGTAAAAACAGTTTCCACCTATTCTGATACAGCGCCCTAGTTGACAGAGCACAAACATTTAGCAACAGTATCCCAGACCCCCTGCGAGCAGACCAAAAGGCTGGTGTCGCCCCCAACGACCAGACGCATAATTTCAGAGTCTGAGGTTGATCGTGCCGTAACCTGCCATTCAACTGTGTCAGGAGATCTGGTCTGATTGGCAACTGGCCTGGCAGACCCGTTAAATGATGGTAAAGGAGATGAAACAACGGTTTGTTCGGCCAGCATGGGGCTATTAATAAGAACGGCTGACTCATTACTCGAATGCGACTGAGAACTAACCAAATCATCGGGAATGGAGGGAACGCGTATAGGAGACCACTCGGCCAACTGTGGGCCATCGCATTCTGCCCTAGTGATCCCATTTCCTTGCTCAGTGAGAACCATCTCGGACATTGTGTTGACTGACTTTTTGCGAACAGATCCACGTCTGCCGCCCCGTACGAGTTCCAGATTAATTGTACTCTGGATGGAGTTGCCATTCCCCTGCCAGAGGTGCACTTTGTGACAACGCGTCTCCTACTTTGTTCATGTGCCCCGGTATGTGTACTGCTCTCAGAGAAGACAGATGGGTGTCTGCCCATACCCAAAGTTCGTGCTCAGCCAGAAGGAGTTTTAGTGGCCTCGTACCATCCTGATGATTTACAGTATGTTGAATACAACCGACACGTTGTCTGACTGTATCAGCACATGTTTGTGAATCAATTGGTTCGAGAAATTAGTTAATGTTAGGAACACTGCTTTCAGTTCTAGGTAATTGATGTGTTGGAACTGGAGCATTTTTCCCCAAGTTTCCCTCACACCCATTTGTTCCCAGACACCTCCTCAGCCTTGCTGACTGGCATCTGTAGTAACGATCTCCCTTCTTGCAGGCGGTGGACCCATAGGAACCCCCTGCATAAGAAACTCCCTGCTGCGCCAAGGTTTTAGCGACTGCCATGCTGCGTTCGTTACCTTCACTAAGGTGTACTTCTAAGTTTTGGCTGACAGATGTCTCTCAATCAGCCAACTTTGAAAGGGTCTTAGGTACAGCATGCCTAATCTGATCATGGGCGTCGCTGCGGCCAGCATACTTGCAAGTCTTAACAACGTGAGGTACCTGACCGATCTGCCTGGTTTTATCTTGATTAACATGGTCAAAATCTTTTGAGCCCTGATTTTTGTGAGAGAAGCTATCATATTGCGGTTTAGTTGAACTCCGATAAACTGAATGCACTGCCCTGGAATAAGCTGCCATTTGGTCTGGTTGATTGAAAACCCCAGTTTTGCAATATGGGCCAAAAGATGTTGCAAATTGTCTGCTTCTTTTGTCGGGTTCTTTGCGCACAAAACCCAGTCGTTTAGGTATGGAAGCACATATATGCCTTTTTGTTGTAAGGGAGCGAGGGCTGCCTGAACGACCTTCATAAAGACCCTTGGAGCTAAAGACAGACCAAATTGAAGCATGTTGAATTTAAATGTTTTCCCTTCGAACTGGAAACGTAGGAAGTGGCGATGATGAGGCGCAATTGGAACATGGAAATATGCGTCCTTTAAATCCACTTTTACCATCCAATCTTGAGGCTCGATTGCTCGCAGGACATCTGACGTTTGAAGCATACGAAAAGGCAGGCATTTAAGTGTTTTGTTTAGATCTCTCAAATCCAATATAGGACAGGAAACCCCTGTCTTTTTTTTGGAATGATGAAGTAAACAGAAAAAACCCATGCGTTGCGGCAGGTGGTTTTATTTCGTCTATAGCGTCTTTTTCCAGAAGTGTCTGAATTTCCATGGAAAGAATTCTGTGTTTCTCTGGGCTCGTTGTAATGGAAGGACGAATCCCAGTGTTTACAGGGGGCTGGCGACGAAATTGTAGACTGTAACCTTGTGAAATTGTTTTTAAAATCCATTGATTTGTCGTTACTGAATGCCAATAATGAATTTGTGATGTTGAAAACCTGTTCGTCGCCGACCTTAGCAAGTCAACGCTGTCTACGAGTGGATTTTTTGTCTTTGGGGGGACGATTATCAGGGGCCGCCGTCGCATGTCTCGAACGATGATATGGTCTCGGTGGAGGCCCATATGGCCGGGATTGCTGAACCTTATATGATCTATTTGTTGGCAGGCCTCGCACTGAAATTTGGCAGCGTGAGGGAAAAGTAGCCCTGCGGAACGAATAGGGCGAATAACCAGGCATTTTAAATGAAGCGCGCTGCTCCTGCATCTGACACCGTGCTTCTGAAGCCACAAGCCTTCAGTCTGACGTGTCCTGAGCTGCTGGACCAAATATCTGACCAGGAACCAGAGGAAGCTGACGCAGAGTGGTTCTGCAAGATTCAGATAGAGGCGACTGCGCTATCCAAACTTGATGGCGCGCCTGGACCAACGACCCCATAACCTTACCACAATGACCCGCTATTGAACCCACCGATCGCAGAGCTACATTAACCAGTTCGGTGGCTGTAGTGTCTGGTGAGCTGAGAGAGGCATTGATTGCCAGTAACAAATGGGCAAGCGTATTATCAGTTCTACCTGAACAGGCCATTGAATTGTATATTTTGCCAATTAAGTTGTCCGTCCATCTACATTCCATATTTGGACACATTGGATCCTGTCTCAATGCTTCGTCAGGCACAATTAAAGAAACCACAGCAGGATCTATTGGAGGCATCGGACCCAAACCTATTGGACCCGGATCCTCCATTGCTGCTAACAGACGCGAGACCTGATCCAGGTTGAGTGAGCAGATTTAAATGCTTGCGAGAATACCTCCGTAAAATCTGGAGATTGTGGAATAGCAAATGCATTAGTGCGTGGCAGGGAATGGCAAAGGCGATTTGTATGCACAGTTCCCATTGTTGATTGGGATTGATTCCTAATTTTGCTAAAGAGTTTTTTATTGTGTTTACTAGATCGTCAGACACAAGCGATCCCTTACTTTGACCATCCGCCATATCATCACTGTCAATCACTCCTGGTTCCTTATCTGAAACGGATTGCTCTACTGAGAACAGCGAGTCTGTGGCTGCCACGGAAACACAATCAATGTTGTCTGGAAATTATGCAAGATCAGGCTGCGAGAAGGATGGAATACCGGTCTCCTCGCTGCCCGATTCCAAAACCTCAGAAGTTGGCTGGGGTTGCAGTTTGGCTAGAAACTCCTGAATTTTTCCTATTCCATCAGCCAATTTGTCAACTCTACGAGCAAGTTCTTTTTAAACTTTATTTTGCTTCGGGAGAGGAGCAGAGGCCGGAGCCGAAGCCTAAGCCTTTCTTTTCATACCTCCCTCCGTATTACTGCTTGACCCTGTGAGGCGAGCGCGTCGCACTGCTAGAGGCATCATGTTGCAATGGATGCATGGATCTTCCAGAGCTTCCCTAAGATGCTCGACGCCTAGGCAGCTCGGACACTGGTCACGTCCATCATCAAGTCCCATCTGCTCCTGGCAAGATGAACACTGTGCAGACATATTTTTAGACTACAGAATCAGGAAGGTAAATGGAAAACCAGTACCCCCACAATGTCTTTTTTCTTTTTTTAATGCAAATACTTCACATTCCCATGGGCGGTTCGAAAATACCACGCTCACCTGATAAACAATGTGTTTTACTAGGTATTGCAGGGATACATCTGTCGGAACTTTGTCCTAATTTGCTGCACTTCACACCACTGCAGGTTCTCAGAAGGGAAGACGAAAGAGGAAGTCATGATGTGTAAACAGGTATTTATAGACAGACACGTCATTAAGGTCATGAGGTTTTATATTAGGAACAGCTTTTATATTAGGTTCTCGACAAAGGGAAGGACAGGAAGATTGTCCACTCTGTTATGCCCTCTGGCGGTCTGCAGCCAAGTAAATAGAACATACAATTATGAAATATGAATTTACTATTTATAAATAAAATTTTTGAAACAGATTGAAATGGTCATCTAAATGTTGATATGTAAATGTAATAGCTAAATTTAAACCTAAATGTTACATTTAGAGAACATCTAGCAAAAGTGAGTAGATTTATTGTTTTACAAAACAATTACTTTTTTAAACAATTTAGAAACAAAACTCACACAATTTTAGTATTTGCAGTTTTCATTTAATATTATAGTATACTGTATGGAAAATATGAATTTACTATGTTAAAATTAAATGTTAAATCTAAATGTTAATAAATAAATAAATAGAAATCTAAATGCTATATTTTGAGATAAACATTTAGAGAACATGCTGATTTAATCTAGCAAAAGCCAGAAAGGTTGTTTAATTGATTTGTTTGTTATATCACACTTTATGTTACATTTGGTGCTCAACATTCCAAGCACAATCAGGTGCTCTCCGGTGTTAAATTAACGTTATTAATATCCTTGATGGGTATCTTCACAATATTGAGTGTGTCTGTTCTGGTCACTAATTAACAGAATACCTTAAGTAGGACTAGCTGCTTTTAGTCTAGCTATTATCTGTATTACTTATATGAGCCACATTAGGCCTGTCATTGTCTAGCTCTGACTGTAATTATTTTATCCACTTATGATTATTTGTTTTGAGGGCTTTTATGTTCCATTTCATTTGCAATGTTAACATTTTTGCTTCCTTTGAATGCTTCTAAGTGAACATCTTTGCCTGTTCACAATGCTCCAGGTGTAAGCTCCAGAAATTAAATAAAGCCTATATCAAATGACTTATGCAAATTTGTGAATGTAACACAATGAATGAACGGATTTTATGGCAAGATACTACTCAGATATTAGACATCTTTATATCATAAACAACAAGCATACAGCTTAGAAAGAAGTAATTTTCCTACACGGCAACTTCGATGCTATAAGGAAATAGATTTTGATTTATTTTGCCAATGCTAATGCCAATGCTAAATTACTAAGATAGATGTTTACATTTTCTCAAGAAATATTAGGATATGAAGAAGCAATACTAAAAGATGAAGACATCATATAAAATGGCTTGTATTTTAAGAATTTGCCTTTGCATTTCTTTGCATATGCATATTACTTATATTGTCTTTGATATATCCTGAATGTACTTGTCAGCATTTATGGTAAATTAAAAGATACTTTAAAGTCTGTTCTAATTACACATTTGTAATGATGACACTGCAAATTAATACATTTAAAATATATGAAGGTTATGCTCTATTTTAAGGTATCCTTGTTACAGTGTAATTATACCTTTAAGTACTGAGTAATATTAATTAACTATATGTACTTACTAAATGGTTAGGGTTAGGATGAGGGTTTGGTTTAGGGTAAGTGTTACCTATATAATTTAAAGGGTCATGAAACCCCAGACTACTTTTTCTGAGATTTTAGCAGAGGTGTTTGTGTTGCACATCATAGAAGACAATGTTAGCATCCGATAATTTTAACTGTTGGAGAAAACTGGTTAATTTTAAGCTTTTTTGTGCTATTTTCATCTTCCGGGTTTAAAATCTACATCGTGTTGACGTCACAATGTGACGTGGCAATGGACTATAGTACATCGATGATGCGTC